>NW_014577091.1:784384-792105 GCF_000485595.1 Priapulus caudatus | reverse complement strand
ACCTATTCAAACCTATGGTGTTTGCGTGTGAAGTACCGTGTGGCGTTGCGTGATGGGTTGCGTTGGTGGGTTGCGTGTGGGTTGCGTGTCGGGTTGGAACTGAACTTATTGATCCCCCAATATCTGCGATCACGCTGCGTCAACGAGTTGCGTGCGAAGTTGCGCGTGTTGAAGTTTGCGTTCAAAACTTTACAAGTTGGTGCGTTGGCCTGCCTATGCTAGTTGCGAATATCGGTCAACGTGTTAAAAGCCCTTGTATAATAACCTATATAATAAATATAGAATATCCTTATTATTTTGAGTGATGCGAGGACCAAAACTCTTCCCTAGCCAGCTTCATCCTACATCTCGGGGGGCGCTATCCTCATTAAGGTTAACTTGAATTGCACCTTGGTCCTCGTTCCGGAGCTCCACAGAAGCTGGTCGTAGCAGCAACCAAAGTTCAAGGCGGCTTCTGCTTTAATCCATGGGTCTAACCACACTCATTCTCTTCTCTTTCTTCTTCTTCTTCTCTTCTTCTTCTTCTTCGTCTTCTTTCTTCTCCCCCTTCTGTTGTAATTTCTATTCTGTATGTGTGGCCGAGTGCAAATTGACCATGATTAAACTGATGTCCAATAACAGCCAAGTGGTAAGCTTCAAACCTATCAAAAAAACCTAATTATTGCGTGTGGAAGTTGCGCTTCGGAACTTATGCGCCCAACTATTATTCTATTCGGCCAACCATACCGCAACTGTGATGCGCTATGGTGTGGAGGGCACCTTTAGGCAAACCGAAAACTATTTACTGTCCTCATTTCATTAAACATTTTAACGAAAAGTATTAACTATGGCCATGTATTTTTGTTTCCTTAATTCGATTTTTGTTTTATGGTTGATTTTAATCCCACCATATACAATTCACGGATCGAATGATCGATTCAACGGATCGAATTATTTCGATTTCACACGCCAGTCCCCCCACCGATCGTCCATCCGCCGCGGCAGATCGCCTCCAGACTCTCGCCGAATTCATTCCAATTTCACGCATTAATAGCATGTTTTCCATTCACGACACGGGACTTAATTTTTTCGAATTCATTTTCGATCTTTCACGCATTGAATTCATATCGATTCACGGCAATCAATCATTTTTCCGATTCCACCGCATCGAATTTGATTCGATTCACGCGGATCGAATGATTCGATTTCACGATCGAACTTGATTCGGATTCCACGGATTAAATGATTCGACTTCACGCATCAAATGATGCGATTTCACGCACTCGCAATTCATTCGTTTCACGAATCGAGTCATTCGATTCACGGATCGCAAATCATTTTCGATTTGCACGCCAGTTCGAATGCATATTCGATGCACGCATCGAATCATTTCCGATTCACGCATCGAAATCATTCGATGCACGCTGCGAAATCGATCTGCGATTTCACAGAGTCGAAAGTTCATTTTGATCACGCATCGCAATCATTTTCTATTCACGAATCAAAATCGTTATATGTGGATAAATCGAAGTTATAATGTGAATAAACGAATTTTATATGCTGATAAAATCGACATGTTTAGTATCGTGGATAATCGAAGGCTTATATGTGATAAATCGAATGTTATATTGGTTGGATAAAAATCGGAAGTTAATATATGTTGATAAATTCGAATGTTATAATGTGATTACAAATTCAACCAATAACACAAGATCGAAATTATTGAAAACAAAAAACATGCCATAAGTATATAGGGACTGGCACCAGTAGTTTCGATCTTTGCTGACCCTGCATTGAGATCCGGCCCTCATAATTCACAAGTCTGCATTTCCTACACGCACCAGGTCTGAATTCTCTCACCAGTGGACCTGTATGTCGGTGCTTCCAAACATACACCTGGCGATGTGCCGCTAGAGCTGTGTCCCCGGATGAAAGGAAGGAAAAACGGAACCCGGATTTGTCAGGGAATCGGCCGAGGTGCCCTACTCATTCAGACCTCACAGGGTCTTCTCGCTCTGTAAACCTGTAACCAGTTCAGCTGGAGAATTATAACAACCACAGCTAATAAACCATTTTATTGTCTTGTTTTATTATTTTAAAGGATTTTCTAATTGTCATTTTTATTCAAACTTTAATTTCGTCCACAAGTACATTAATTATATATATATATATATATATATATAATATATATTATAGTATATATTCTAACAAATTAACTATTATAGTCTTAGTGGGATTTAGGGGATCTTGATGCGATGCATGGGTGCATTCAGTGGCATGTCGAAACGCAACCGAAATCACACACGTGCACGTAGATCTGGTTATAGCCACGTATTATCAATAGATAATGTATCTCTTATGTCGAGTGGGTTTTCTTGCGCAATTTCTAATCCGCCCCTGCTCCTTTTTTTGCATCCTCACCTCGCAAGTTGGGCTGGAATAGAGATAACGTCCGACTGCGCCACCTGGCGGCCGGGTGAGTTGTCGATGGCAGCATGCCCCTACTGTGCAGATTCCTTCGCATTCGTCGCTGCTCTCAAAGTTGTTTAGATTCCCATCGCAGCCTGTATAACGTAAAACATGAGTGCATGTGGGTACTGAACGGTGGTGGATAAGAGATTATCATTAAATCTTTACGTACATATTGAAGAAATATTGCGCTTGCAGTCCATATTGGCAATGTTTTACTAATTGCTAATAACATTCTAAACAGACTGACAGCTAAACAGCTTGCTCTTACCTGAAAACTGAAACTCGTCACAGCTGCCGGTTGTCATGTTGTAAAAATATCTCTTCATAGGCATGTCACAGTTTCCCGTTGCTAATGGATACACGCAGACGTTAATGCGCTGATCACAGCGCGCTCCTGTGAAATATTTGTCGCAACGACATGTGTGGTTTTTTCCGGTTGCATCGGCAAGGCATGTGCCACCATTTCTGTGTAAAATGAACAAATAAACAATGTTCAGCGTACCGCTGTGTCCGCAGAGACAGAGTGTACATGTTTTTATATGATTTTCAGCGTGCGCGATACTTATATACGTGCGTGTATGTGCGTGATGTGTACGTTTGTATTTAGATTGACGCGGGTGCATATACGTTTATATATGTATGCGCGCGTGTGATTGTGTACGTGCATGTGTTTGGGTGTACGTGCGTGCGTGATTGTGCATGCGTGAGTGCGTGTGATTGTGTACGTGCATGTGTTTGGGTGTACGTGCGTGTGTGATTGTGCATGCGTGAGTGCGTGTGATTGTGTACGTGCATGTGTTTGGGTGTACGTGCGTGTCTCACCATCTTTGTGACACTTGACAGGAGCGCCTCCTCGTGACCAGTGTCCCACACATGAGCCACAAAAGTCTAACGTGCACACAGCGTCTGGATAGGCATCACAGGTGGCGCTGCATGGGTTAAACTGCAACGTATGGCGTGGCGCATTACATAGCATAGCTGCAATGGTTTATACCGGCATGACAGAGGACGGTCTACTAGCCATAGATGTATAGAATAAGGATAAGCTATCATGTAAAAGACCAGAATTCGGGTCGCAACTTTAAAAAAATGCAACACATCGAGTCGTGCAAGCATCAGTCTGACCAAAATTTGAACCAATGTAGATTATCAGTGGACGTGCCGCCTTCGCATAAGACCCCCCCCCCCCTTAACACGTTGGGGGATAAGACCTCACTCAGAAAGATGTTTCCACCCAAAATCACGACCCCACATAATAACACGACACCATTCAAGAACTAGACACCACACTCTATGATAAGACTCAACTCGATAACAAGACTCTACTCAAGGAAACGCCTGTAGATGAGAATAGGACAACAACGTGACTCAACTCAACATTAAGCATCCGCCGTCCACACACAGCTGCTTTAATAATTAATTCGTCACGCATCTTACCTTGCACGTCGCTATCGGCTGCTCGCACGGACAGCTCGAATGAGTGAAGAGCTCCACATCAAAGCACGCCGACCGTGACACGTCACTCATCGCCTTGGCAACGGGCAGCGCGGGCAGCTGCTGCTGCATGCGGTCGCCGACTCCTAGCCGGTACGCCACGCGAGAGGAGGGCGCCACCAGCGGTGGGCACGTGCGACCGACCGTCCGCAGGAAGCCGTCGCCCTGTCGCTGTAGGATGTCGACGGCGCGCTGGTACGGGATGGAGCTGTCGCATGCGCGCGCGGGACTACGCGGGTAGGCGACGCACGTCTGCGCGGCGGAGTCCAGCGCGTCGGCGGGAGCGACGTTAAACGGTAGCATCGTCACATCGACGTATTCCGGCGGGTAGCTGCCGCCGTCGCCACCGCTACGGTGCTGCCACCTGTCCCAGAGCGCGTCGACGTATGCATGCAGCGCGTAGAAGGCTGGGTCGTAGACGGCCGCCGACGTCGCCATGTGACCGCCGACGAACTCGTGCACGAGGAAGGCGTACGTCTCTAGACTGGCGCTCATCGTCATGTAGTCGTTGGTTGCCATGGCGATCGCTATCTCAACGGCGCTAGGAAGTTGGATGCTGGAGAAGCGTCTGCTCACGCACGGCTGCGATGCTGCTGTCGAATCTGCGGCATCCGTCATTCCAGTAATTAATTAATTTGTGTTTTTTTAATGATGATGAATTAACGCTGAATTATTTGCTGCGTAAGACGTTACTGTGCTTCTTGCCGTTACAACGTGTAAAGATCGAAATCTAGGAAATAAATTATCAAAAATATATCGTGAATTATCTACGATATAATATTCGTATTTCGTTCCTTGTCTCCTTTAAATGTATACCATTGCTGCCGGAAACATATAATTAAACACTAAAGTTGGCAGCACATGGTGTGATAGGAATATAAGCCTGGCTGGTTAAAAAAAACTTACCAAGGTAGGAAAGACCGGCTACGGAAGAAAACATTGATGCCAGCGAGAAAATTAATAATAATGCAAACGTTGTCTAAACATAAATAAACGTTTCTTGTCCGCAATTGGTTAAAAGCGCTATCTCTAACAAGCTCACGCACCGGACGTACAACCCTTTCCTCCGAAGTAGGCTGAATTCCACAAGGGAGCGTTGGTGAAGTTTCCGACGTGTGTGGTGAAATCAAAGTAGGGTAGAGTGACAGTACAGTCCACCTGCTGTAGTAGCTGCTCAAACTGAAACACGTAAGCAATAGTGTCAGAGCAACTAATATTTGCTAAACGACGACGATGGCTAAGAAAGCAGCAACAACAACAGCAGCGACAACAACAATAATAATAACAACAACAGCAGCAACAATAACAACAACTTCACAACAACAACAACAACAACAGCAGCAGCAGCAGCAACAACAACAACAACAACAACAACAACAACAACAACAACAACAGCAGCAGCAGCAGCAACAACAACAACAACAACAACAACAAATCAACGACAACGACAACAACAATAACGACGAAGATGACAATAACAATAACAAAAAACAACAGCAACATCGACAACAGCAGCAACAACAACAAAAACGACGGGGGCGGCGAAACCACATACAATACATTCATGTCTGGTGACGGTGTGGTCCTTGCCTGTCCCTCATCTCACGCTGTGAGCCAACCAACCGCAGCCATAACGCCACCAACAACAGTTTACAGCAGGGGTTCCATGTAGATACAATAATGTAACCCAAACACAGGATAGACCTATCTTGTGTTTGGGTTACATTATTGTATCTAGGGTTTCATGGTCCGTGAACCCCTCTGTATGGAAAATTTTGTGTTTACGTGCTTATGTGCCTTTTCTGGGGAGGGGTCTGTAGCTTTCACCAGATTCTCAAAGGAGTCCATGACTCCTAAAAGGTTAAGAACCACTGGTTTATAGGAATGGCTCGTGTGAAACGTTGATGCATCGTGGCTCATACTTGATGCCCATCGACGTACCTGTCTCAGGAACAGTCTATTCCACGGCAGGAAGAACGCGGGCGAGTTCGCCTGCATCACGTGGTTGCTGTAGACGCGCGCCAGCGCCGCCAGCGCGCCGCCGTGCCACTGCTCCTGCAGCGTCGCCAGCGCCACCTGGAAGCGCGTCAGCTCGTCGTCTGACATGAGCCTCATGTCCTTGCGCACGGACGTCGCCGCACATCTGAGAACACGCCCGCGGCGATGAGTGGCGTCTGAGTACGCCGAGCAGACGAGAAGGGAAGCGCTCGGCTACGAGCTAGCGGCTTAATTAATTAATAATTAATTAAATAATTATTAATTAATTAATTAAAATAGGTAATTAATTAGGAGTAGCGATGAGTCAAACGTCAGCGTTCAGCGTAATGGACCGGGATTTGAGCTACTGCTAGTGTGACATCGTCTAACCCACGTAATATTTGCTATCACGTTGGTGACGCGCAAATTATAGCCATCTTTATCATGCGTGTGTAAAAGCCGTTAATTTGAAGCAGTAAGTGATTGCAGAGGTGTACTTTTTCATAGAGTTTATATATTGGTACCAGTTAATTTGAATTTAGTAGACACGATTAGAATGGTAGTTTACAGTAAAAATGAGTTTACGTCAACCAATTTCAGTATATACTTAGCGAATAAAAACGCATGTATTAACCTTATGGTGCCCTCACACCATAGCGTATGCTAAAACTTATGAGTTGCGTGTAAAAAAAATATTTTTATACGCCATCCAAACGCAACCCAAATAAACAATTTTGTCAATTTGCTAAACATATCAACCCTCATTGGGCTTGCGTGTGAGTTGCTTGGGTTGCGTGTGCGGTTGCGTGTGTTGGGTGTGTTGGGGCTCTGCACTGAACTTATATCCCCCATAATCTGCGATCACCTGCTTACGAGTTCGCGTGCGAGTTGCGTTGCAGTGCGTTGGACCTGCGTAGGCTAGTGCGTGCTAGTTGCACACTATCGGTACGTGGTAAAAGCTGTATAATTAACTATATTAATAATACTAATACTAATATGGTATATCATTGGTGATGCCGAGGACCAACTCCTTCGCGCGTAGCCAGCTCATCGACATCTCGGGGGGGGGGCATCATCAGGAACTTCTGAATGCCACTGTTCCTCGCTCTCGGAGCTCCACCAGGAAGCTGGCTCGTCAGGCGACAAAGTCAAGGCGCCTGCTAACTCCATGATCTCTACACCCACACTCTTCTTCTTCTTCCTCTCTCTTCTTCTCCCCCTTCCTGTTTATTCTATTCCTGTATGTGTTGGAGTGCTAAATGGGACCAGATTAACACTGAGTCCCAAATAACAGCAAGAGGATAGCTTCAAACCTACTAAACCTATTAATTGCGTGTGAGTTGGCGTTCGAAACTTATGCCCACTACTTTTCTATTGCGAACCATACGCAACTGTGTGATTCGTATGGTGTGAGAGGCAGCTTTCAGCAACGAACTATTATGTCTTCATTTACTACCATAAATTTCAACGAAAGTTATATATGGCATGCTATCTTTGTCTTCTTATATCCATATTTTTTGTTTTATGGTTAGTTTACTCACATACTACACATTCACGGATCGACACTGATTTCGACTTTGACGGCATCGAATGATTCGATCCACCGGCAAAACTGACTCTCGATTCACGCATTCGAATCTCAATCACGCATCTACTTCATTCGGATCTCACGGATGAATCATTCGATATCACGCATGGCAATCATTCGACTTCCACGCCACTCAAATTCATATCCGATTCACGCATCGAATCATTCATTCACGCATTCGAATCATTCATATTCACGGCCACTCGAATTT
>NW_014577091.1:776287-780841 GCF_000485595.1 Priapulus caudatus | reverse complement strand
ATGTAGATGTATGGATGATGGGATGGTGGCGTAGATGGATGGATGTGAAGACAGGGATGGGAATGGGGAA
Organism: Priapulus caudatus; assembly: GCF_000485595.1. NCBI lineage: Eukaryota > Metazoa > Priapulida > Priapulimorpha > Priapulimorphida > Priapulidae > Priapulus > Priapulus caudatus. The sequence goes on along the minus strand of NW_014577091.1, from coordinate 780,771 downwards.
TGGAGAATGGATGGATGGATGGATGGATGGATGTAGTGGATTGGGACTTGGATCGGCACGGTGGAGTATGGTGAATGGCATGGCTGAATGGGATGTATGGATGAGATGTGATCGGATCGGATCGTTCTATCGGATAGATGGATAGATGGATCGATCGATCGATCTACGAATAGATAGATGAATAGATGTTAGGATAGATGGAGGGCAAAAACGGATGCATTTATGGAGAGATGAAGGGAAAGACTAACATAAATATATGGTTAGATAAATAGATCAATAGATATATAAATCGATAAATAGACGGCGAAAGAACGAGATAAATAAATACAGCCTTCGTGGGCTCGGGAGGTGAAATCTCACCCTGCTTTTGATTAACTCAGTCTACTGATCGTGAGCGCCCAGACATGATCAAGTAGCCTGTATACGATTTCTTAATAGCTAGATACATGTATTGCCACGCGTCCGTATATAATATTACAGTAATTTCACAAGCTATATAACTAATCGGTACAGCTATATATCACCTATACTGCGATCTCTGTGACTATGTGCTCAAAAGTCAGCTAACGCGAGTCTAGACTTCCGGCCCACGTGCCCTCCATCTTCATCATCCCAAACCTCTCAGAGACAGCTGCATTGGCACCCATTTGTTAGTTCTAGAGTGCGCTTTTCGCGCGTTGCAAAAAGCGCTGATAATCAATTCTGTGTATACATCCTGTTGATGAAGCGCTGATATGCGCGAGATAGAGAACAGGGATGATGATGAGGATGAAGATGAGGAGAGGGCGTGATGACAATCAGTCACTTATTACTGGCAGTCTGACAGAACGCCGGCCGAGAGAACAACAAGATGCGCTTGAAATAACCACTACGCGCACTTGTTTACACGCGCCATCCCAGAGCACTGGCAGGAGCGCGTAATGCGTTGCGTATATTCTTACAGATGTACGCAACAGGTGGTGATAAACTAGCTAGACAGAGGGCTAACCGAGCAGGAGGAGAAAGAGACGAACAGAAAGAGGAAGAGGAAGAAGAAGAAGAAGAAGAAGAAGAAGAAGAAGAAGAAGAGGAAAAGAAGGAGGGAGGAGGAAGAAGAAGATTAACAAAGTGGGAGAAGAGGAAGAAGGGGGAGGAGAAGATAAAGATGAAGGAGGAGGAGCAGAAGGGGGAGGAGGCCGAAGTGGATATAGAAGAATGAATAGGGACGTGAGAAGGGAACGCGTAGAAATAAGGTGCGGTGGAGGAAATTATGGACGAGGAGAAGGTGGGTGAGGATCGTCAAACAAGAAGGAAGAAAAAGAAGTGGCAAATCAAAATTGTTTTTAAGAATACAAAACATGATTGCTGCTTTGTTTTTAACCAAACTGGAACGTCTATCCGTCTTAATAAGACGGTCACGTGGGCAGGAGTGAACCGGGAAGCAGACAGATCTGTTTCTGTGAAGCACTCTACCTCGAAATGCGAACAAATTGAGAAAGGTGTCGCTAGCGCATACCTATCGTTAACGTACCCCCTTAGGTGCTCAGTTTATGCTAATTCATTTTAGCAGGCCAAGGATAGCTTAGGAACGCGCGGTTTTCCTTAAAGATCTCTGCCTGTGTCAGATGACAGTGAGCACATACTCACACAGAGGGCTGCACGCGCCGATGACCGTTACATTATAGGTTCAGCGTCCGTTAGAGAAGTATCGCATACACCGGATAAATAATCGTCAGAGCTGATGTGATGGCACCGCCATACACACGCTGCCCGGGCACGCACGCACACACTCACGCGCGCGTACACACGCACGCACGCACACATGTATGCACACTCATGCACACACGTTCACATCCATACACACTTATACACACGTACGTACACGCACTCACGCACTCACATATGCACACACGCGCTCACACGAACACGCTTCCGCTCATACACACGTTCATGCGCATGAGCACACGCGCACAGTTTTGGCATTTATATATATTAAGTGTCACATATGAATGAATCACCGGGTAACAAACGAATCACGTCACACACCTATCTCACTCTACGCTACGCAACCGCCAGATGCCGCCATCTACCCTCGATGATGTAATCGCCCGGCGAAAACACCACGAGAGTCCCGCGAGGATCGTCGAAATGCGACGTCAGCGCCACCCGGCGGCGAAGAGGAGCAGGAGAGAAAAGTACGCAACGTAAGAAGGCACAGTGTGTGGGGTGTCTGTGGGCACTTACAGGCATGGCTGCGACAGGCACGGGCTGGCAGCTCTCTGCTGACACTCACACGTCTCCAGGCTGGTGACCCGACGTGTCAGAGCCTCGTTCTGAAAGAGCGGCAGACGAACAACGTTATGTGTGGCGTCATGAAAAAGGGATACTGCTAGCTCGTCTATCATATATAGATATATATACTCACGTGTTACGACACAACACGCTGGCAGTGATAAATTGTATAAAACGCGTGGAGCGATTAAATGTGAAGTGGGTGTCCGGTAAATCTGGCATGCACTGCATTATGATTTATCACCGGTCGAACACTATCCCCCCGTCTTACTTAATGATGAAGTTTCGAAATCGGCACCCAAAGATGTTTAAGCAATATTACATTTAACCCCACAAATTATTATTTGATCTATATCAATTTTATCGTGTATCATTAACGCATAAAAAACATAAAAAGATTTGAAACGCAATCACCTACACGCGCAGTCTTCTCTAAAGACATTCTTTTAAGAAATGCGTTCTTGTAAAAATTTAATGTCTTGATGTGCTATTAAAAATGTCTCGCTACACACTGCGCATTGTAACATCTCTGGGATAGTGTTCTGCTCTAAGCTCTACTTTGGGATTCTCGCCATGTGTACCTGATACATTTCCAGCGCACGCTATTGCTACATACGTATACTATTATTACTTTACTATTAAACTTATTATTCATTAATAATGGGACCTATTAAAGACGTACCTTTGTCTTCAGTTTCTCCACCTCTATCCGCAGCGCTTCCATTGTATGCTGGTACTCTACAATCCTCGGGGAATGATCCAGCATACCCATCAAATCTGTTCGTTAGATTTTTAACGAATATTATTACCTAGTATAGAAATCTACATATTATACGCTCATACAAATTATCAGACATTTAATTAGTATAATGATGAATTATTATTGAATACACGACATTTCCGATTATATGCGCAGGCACCTGATATGAAGCATCTGCCTGTACATGTTTCCGTTTGTTTTTTTAAATACATTTTTTAATTAGTTTTGTGAGTTGAATAAAAATTAAAAACACACGGCAATTGTGAAATAAATTATTACTAACATTGCCACGTTTAGAAATATCATTTTCGCTTTTGTTATTTAAATATAAATTAAAAAGAAAATGTTCCATTTAAAATCATTTAATTTGAAGAATCAAATCAAAAAGCCAACCTAATTTTAACCTTCTAAGTTAATGTTTTTAAGAAGAAATAAATATAGATGATTATTATTGTTGAGGTTGCGGGGATAGTTTAGACGATTTACTCTATATACTCACCATTCTCTATAAGGCCTTTCCAGTTCTTCATGGTGAGCACGCCAGCAGGCACCTCCGCTGCCTTCTGTCTATCCGCCGCTGTCAGCTTATCCCGTGCCGCCTTCTGCGGTCCCCTCTGTCCCTTCATCTCGACATTGTTGTTTGCACGTGGAGCACCTTGGTTTTTCGACCGCGACGGTGTGTCTTGTCCTGGTTTCTCTGGTGAACAATACGGAAAACGTCAAGTCACAAGGTGATAAGGAACGTAATTCCAAGTGACTGTACTTATGCTTACTTGCTTATCTACTGTTTTATTGCAGCACGAATGTCGCCCGTCGGTGAAGATTTTCGATGTATTGTTTCTATACCGCCACACGATGAGCTCCACTATTATATCTGCAGCATTCCGACATTGAGAGATAGCTTATCTGTCTTACTCTATCCTGTCGTGGTATTCGCGACTGAATTATTCTGTTTTTTTTTCTTGCTGTCATTTCGCTATTTTGCCGAGTTTTATCGATGCGGGATTGATCTTGGGCGCCTAATAAACTACCCGTCTTGCGCGGGGCCTGTTTCCGAAATTTTCCGCATCGGCGCATCCGTGTTGTGTTTATCGATTCGAGTTATTAGTAACCCTCCCTTCCTAAAAGATTCACACACCCGCTATTGACGCAACGCAATCTTTTGTTGGCTTAACGGCAGACGACCAAGCGGCAGTAAGACGCACCTACCACGTTGGCGTCTAGCTGCTGCCCCGAGCACTCCCATTACCACCTCATTCTCAATATCTCCTTCTCCCCTTCCCGCTCACTCATTTTGTTACTCTCTACTCCTGTCGTTCACACTCTACTCGCTTCTATATCCTTTCCCATCTCCCCTTCTCTTTCTTACTATTCAGTCCGCACTTTCTCTCGTTCTTCTCTCTCTCTCTTTCTCTCTCTCTCTCTCTCTCTCTCTCTCTCTCTCTCTCTCTCT
>NW_014577091.1:771341-774976 GCF_000485595.1 Priapulus caudatus | reverse complement strand
AACAGCATCAGAAGCAGCAGCAGCAACGACAGCAGTAACAGCATCTACAGAAGCGTCATACGCAGCAGCGGCAGTGACGGCAATATCAGCATCAGCAGCAGGTAGCAGTAGCAGCACTAGCTCCAGCACCAGCACCAGAGACATCAGTAACTGCAACAGTAGCAGTAGCAGCAGTGTTTGCGCAAACAAAAGCAGCATCGTTGTATAGCGAAAATAGCAGTAGCAGTAGCAGCAGTGTTTGCGCAAACAAAAGCAGCATCGTTGTATAGCGAAAATAGCAGTAGCAGTAGCACAAGCAGCAGTATAGTTGTAGCAACCATAGCAATAGTAGTAGTAGTAGTAGTAGTAGTAGTAGTAGTAGTAGCGGTTGTAGCAACGAAAGCAGTAGCAGTAGCAGCAGTGTTTGCGCAAACAAAAGCAGCATCGTTGTATAGCGAAAATAGCAGTAGCAGTAGCACAAGCAGCAGTATAGTTGTAGCAACCATAGCAATAGTAGTAGTAGTAGTAGTAGTAGTAGTAGTAGTAGTAGCGGTTGTAGCAACGAAAGCAGTAGCAGTAGCAGCATTGCTTGCATAAACAATAGCAGTAGCGGTAGTATTCGGAGGAGGAAAGAAGGAAGAATACTGCAGGTCCTACCTGCCCTTCCTGCTAGTCTCCGCAATTCTTCAAGGAGAGCGACCATAGAGCGCGGGAACTAGCTACCATGCTCTAAAATTGATTATACCGGAGAAGCTGCCAAAGAAAGAGGAAGGAACCGCGCAGGAGCAACCACGATGGGGGAAGGAACCGGTTGATCTGCAGTCGCGTCTGCTGGTGTTATTTATCTGCAGCAGCTGCCACACTGCGGCAGATGTCGACAATTAACTTTTTCCGTTTTTTTCCTCGGGCCGAGCGGTCTTCATTTTCTCGTTTTAATGATCTGTTCTTTGATGGCGGCCTAACCTCAACCACTTGTGCGGCGGCGTAGGTTTTTGCTGCAGCAGCAGCCGGCACGAGCCACGCTAAACGTCTCAGGGTTAACGCTGTCGCCAGATGTCAACGTTGATGTTGTCAATATCAGGATGTCAACGTTGATGTTGTCACCGGCAGGATGTCAACGTTGATGTTGTCACTAGCAGGATGTCAACGTTGACGCTGTCACCAGTAGGTGACATCGTGTGACAGCTTGTTTCTACACACTGCAAACCTCCGCTCTCTTCCTTTCGGGACATTACGTGCCACCCTTGCTTATCCTGTCAACTTAATCCCATCAGCCTCACTCTTCTATACTCGGTTGGCTCCACTCTGCTAGCCCCATACTGGCCACATGCCAGTATTCTGTAGGATACCGCTAACGAGAAGTTCGACGAGCGACAGAGCGAATGGGCAAAGAACAATTCTACGCGTAGGTCGGCAGCAGTTACTGCCAGCCCGTCAGTGTGTTGGTAGGACGGCCTGCCAGCTCTACCCCGTCAGTGTGTTCCTGGGACAGCCTGCCAGCTCTATCCCGTCAGTGTGTTCCTGGGACAGCCTGCCAGCTCTACCCCGTCAGTGTGTTCCTGGGACAGCCTGCCAGCTCTACCCTGTCAGTGTTTTTCTCGGACAGCCCGTGGACACCTGCTCAGTTCATCGCCCCTGCTTCCGCATATATTTGAAAGTTAGAGTAGTTGAGAGTAACATGTCGCGCAACGCGGGGCGCCATCTGATGCCGACTATGGGTTTTATTGCAGCAGGTTTTTCTCGCAGAAGTTGTTTTTACTGATTCTTTTTTCCGAAAAACGATGTTCTTTTTATGGGCTTCTCCTTATGCCTGCTATTTCTTCTTCTTGTAAAGATTAGCCCCCGATTCCTTTCCGTATCATTCTAATATAGCATCCTTCTCCTTATGAGTCTCCCCATAAACTGATACAGTATCCTCCACCGCCTCTTCATCCGCTTTCTTTTTCTCCTCCCCCTTTTCTTCCTCTTCGCCCTCCTCAAGCAAAATTTTTGGCGCGTAGCATTCTCTTCCTGATGCCTCGCCCGGCGCGCAGCTTCTTTCTTGCGCTCCGCATCCTCTTCACGCCCACCGCGACCGCGACCGCCGCCGCCGCCGCCGCCGCCGCCACGGCTCGGCCATAAACCTCACAGAACCTCCCTCCGCTGCAGGCAACATGTGGTTTTGATTCGGCAACCTTGAAAAGGATACGTTTTAACAAGTTCCTCGGCGCTAATCTGGCCGCACCAGTGTCTATACACGCTTGCCTCCACATCTTCAACGCCGCATCTCCCCCTAACCACCGCTGCAGAAGTTGCGCCGGCATCGGCGGCTGACTTGGTTAGGCAATGTCTGGCTTTCTCCCACTTATTGACCGAGGCGCGCGCACAGATGCGGCCCACATGCGGCCCGCGTGGCTGGCTGACTTCGTGTTGACGTGCAGGGCTTCTTATAACGCGCACACAATGCTAAATAACTCTCTGCCCCCGCTTCGCGTGCCAGCGTATCATATATAGGCGACCATGACCGTTCCATCCTCCGCAGCGCATATATAATGTGGAAGAAGCCCTACTTTGTTAGCATGTTTATCATATTACCAAGAGCAGAAGAATATGTATAGATCGTGCGCGATATTTAAATTAAATATTGATTTTGGTTGAATTGAGTTATGGGTTATAGTTATGCGAAGTAATCCATCTAGCTAGTAAGATGTTTTACTACTTAACAGGTGGCTTATAAAACTCGGCGGGGAATACGGCAAGACATCAGCCACTCTCTTAATCCTCCTTGTCTTGCTCATCACCTTAAACTCATCCTCAGTCTGCCATCATTATCTTTGTTCTAATCTTCGCACACCTGTCACCACTTTTTTCCTCATTATCCCGCCCATCATCCCGCTTATCTTTATCTTCATTCTGCGTCCCTGACCCGTTTACGTTCACGCTCACTCTCATCCGCATCCTCGATCGTCTACCCGCTCAGCCTCCCAGATGCAGCGGCAGACACGCTAATCACGGCGATAAACACTCGTTAGTCTGTTCGCTTACGGATTTCGCTTTCATTAGCGGTCATTAAATCGAATTATTAATTAGTCGGCGCGCGGCTGTAAACTCGACGGCTCGGCGGCGGCACTAGTATAGTAACATCGTCGTCAACACCTGGGCGTGTACGTATCACACAGCCAGAGCGAGTGTGCGAGGGACTGGGTGTGTGGGGATAGCGGTGGAGCTTCGCTGCGTGTAACAGTACTGCCGCTGGCTGCTGCACTTTTTGGAGCCAGATGTATCGGAGGGAGCGTAATCATGAACGCTCGGGGGATGGGATGAAAGCAGGAAGCGAGAGTGTGATGGCGGGTGAAGATTAGCCGACAGCCGGAGTAGGAGCGAGAGAGAAAGTGAATAGCAAAATAAGGAGAGCGATACAACGCAAGAGAACGAAGCGGGGTAGAAAGAGAGATTGAGTGAGTGATAAAGAAAGAGAGAGAGAGGGATGGTGAGAGAAAGAGAGAGACCGGGCGCGAAAGAGGGAAGGGAGATATAGACGGGAAGAGATACACACACGTAGAAACGCACACACACATACACGCACACGCACACACATAATCACGTACATACGCAGGCGAACACGAAGGCACGCACGCACGCACGCACGCACGCACGCACGCACGCACGCACGCACG
>NW_014577091.1:756906-770970 GCF_000485595.1 Priapulus caudatus | reverse complement strand
TACGCAGGCAAACACGAAAGCACGCACGTACGCACGCACGCACGTACGCACGCACGCACGCACGCACGCATAATCACGTACATACGCAGGCAAACACGAAAGCACGCACGCACGCATGTACGTATACACACACCTCAGACGGAAAAGAGTCAGCTAAAACAGAATATTCCTTCCTCGTGTAACCTTCGTTAATATTCCTCCGTAACGGACACTCTCTACTCTCCATGATGTTTAAGCGTGACATCCTGACACTCCCTGGTTAAGTGTGCAAGCTCATCCTAATTGGTACTTGGCAGAACACATTTATGTTTGTTATGTTCAAAATAAAAACCTTTAAACTATTGTTAATGTCGCTGTTTATCTTGCGTGGTCAAATTACTGTCTCATCTTGGCCTACATATTTTGGATTTCTTTTCCAACGCACACATATCCTCCGTTTGCTTATGACAAAAAATCGTATGGGCGGGGTTTGATGTTTTTTAGCCGACATAAGAACGCTGTTACCGGGTGAGAGTTTAGGAATATATTTCGCGTTGATGGTACTTACTTTCCTCGCTAAAAACACACAACAAACGTATCTTATTTACGACGCTCGGCTAGCGTGACCTAGCTGTGACCCAGGCACTGCGATGTGTTAACGCTGTTCTCTGTTATCCTGTCAACATATATCCTACCCAGTTTTCTACGTTAACCCGGTAACATAACTAACGGTGATCGCTCACCTTACCATAGTAGCACCAGAATCTTTTCTAGCTATCTATACTCTTCCCTCGTGTACCATTCTCTCTCCCATTACTACCCCCCGACCTAAGCCTCCTAAACTTAATGAGGTTACCTGACCTCCCGGTGACCTATACTCATCCTAGTCCCTACCTTACCTAATCGAGCTGTGGTAGGTGTGCTGCTTGTGCACTGAGACGCATGTAGAGTGACAGTACGATGTGTTAGGGAGAGCGATCGAACGAGCAGGAAAGAGAGAACGAATGATATTGAGAGAGAGAAAGGAGGGAGGGACGGAGTAAGAACGTCCGCGAGAGATAAAAGACATACAGAGAAAGGATGGAGAGGGAGTGCCTGAGTGGAATAACGAGAAACAGAGAAAGTAAAATAGAAGAGAATAAAAGAGTAAGAGAGAACACTTGAGAGAAGAGAGAGGGGGAGAACGAGAGAAGATAAATAGTTAGAGGGAGACTAACAGACACACAGATTGACTGACACACTATAGCTCGTTCAGCGCCGACAATTACGCTACCAAGCAACTGGCAAGCTCCATATCACACACACACACACACACACACACACACACACACACACAGGCAGAAGGGCAACCGCACACACACGAACGCACACGACACAACACACACACGCACACACCAACCCACGGGCACACACACGCTACACACACAAGTACACACACACAACACAACGACACACACGCGCGCGCGGCGCACAGCACGATGCACCACGCACGAACCTGCGCACGCGGACGGCACACACGGCATGGCACATAGCAAGGCGACGCCGACGCACGGCACGCAGCGCACCACACACACAAGAAGTGAGAGAGGAGAGAGAGTGAGAGAAGAGAGAGAGAGAGAGAGAGAGAAGAGAGGAGATAGGAGGGAGAGGACGAGAAAGAGAGAAAGAGAGAGAGAGAGAGAGAGCGAGAAGCGAGAGGAGAAGAGACGAGCGAGAAGAGCGGAGAGAGAGTGTGTGTGTGTGCGTGCGTGCGTGCGTGCGTGGTCGGTGCCGTGCGTGCGTGCGTAGCGTGGCGTGCGTTGCGTGCGTGGCGTGGTGTGGGTGTGTGTGTGTGTGATGTGTGTAAACAGAAAGCAATGAAAGCATCCACGACATCGTTATCAGCATCCAGCCATTCACCGACCGAGCATCAACGCTCCGCCGCTGGGAATGTGTTGTATCGCGCGGCGCACAGAGTCAACAAACCGGATGTGACCGGGAAGCCCAACGGCATGCATGGCTTGGCAGAAATGCGAGTTGTTTTTAAATGGCGCAGTAGGTTTTTTTTTGTCGGTGCGTCGGTTGGGTTGCGTGGCCATTCGTGCCGGTCGTTTTGATAACCGGCGCGAGCTGTAAGACGCTGTAAGGTGGCCGAGTATTGGATGCGGGCAATGTGTCACAATCTCTGCTGTGATCCGAGCTGGCACTGATGCTGTTGTCGAGGAAGCTGGCAGCTGTGGGAGATGCTCGTAATCAGCGTTCTTTAACAAACACGCAGCTAATCCCGATGGCGCGGTATATACGGCAGCGTGCATATCAGTGCTAACATTGCTAAGCTTTGTTTTTCTTTTCAGATCTCTAATATCCTCTCCCTACACTATCTAATTATATCTCATCTTCCCTCCCTCTTCATGTCTCTCTCCCTCTCTCTCTCTCTCTCTCTCTCTCTCCCCTCTCTCTCTCTCCCTCTCTCTCTCATCTCCTCTTCTCTCTCTCTCTCTCTCCTCTCGCTATCTTTCTCTCTCCATCTTTCCATTTCTTTCTCGCGCGCGCTATTTGCATATTTGTATCCATATCATTCCTCTACTTTCTACTAAGTCTGTGTGTGCGTGCGTATGTGCGTGCGGGTTTGTGTATTTCAATGTGTAAAGACACACACACACACAAACAAACAAACAAACACACGTAGCCTACAAACAACACACAACACACACACACACACACACACACACACACACACGCGGCGCGCGGCGGCCGCGCGCGCGCGGCGCGGCGTTCTCGATATCTTTTCGCATTTGCTCGTGATCACGGTTTATTTGTTTTTGTTTAATTAGTGTCATAGAGGTATCATGGACAAACATAACAGAGAGGAAAACGGAGAGTGTTTGGCGATACAACTAACATACATCAGCAACAAGGCATCCGGACGCTGGGTGACCTATTTGCGTGTAGGTTAAACGTCGAACCCTACATAAACATTCACTGTTGAACAGAGGTCTGATATACATGTAAATGTGGGAACCAACGAATCGTAGCTCTATACATAGTTCACTTCCTCCTCTTTCACTCGCCTTCCTCTCTTAGTACCCCCTCTCCCCGTTCTCGCTCGGTTTCGCTCTCGCTTTTTTTCGCGCTCTCTCTCTCTCTCTCTCTCTCTCTCTCTCTGGCTACACCTAATTACTAATATGGCTTCCCTTTCAACTTCCCCTTTCCTTCCCGCATCTTTCTTACACTATATCTCGTTCTTGCTTTCTCTATCTCTATCTGTCCTACCACCTTTTTCTACCTCGCGTGCACTCTTTCTCTTCACGTTTGGTCTATTCATCTATCCATTTCGCGTACTGTCCCCCTCCAAACTCCCCTCGCTGCCCCCCCCTCTCTCTCAGCCTCCACCTATCCCTCTTGCTAGCAGATGCGCCTGTCTGATACCGTGCGTACGTGCGTGTGGTGGCGTATTGGCCGGTTCGCCCACCACTCTCTCGTACATCTCCGCTTACAGCTCGCGCCACAATTAACAGCTCTCTGGCAGAGTAAGCGAGCAAGGAGGTGGGGATGAGGTGTCGGTGAGGCCACGCCGCCCTCTAACGTCTCCGCTTACAGGCCGGTTACCGCAATTACCGCCGTCTCACGTGGCGGCGGCCAGCTGCCGCCAGACGCTGCAACAATAACACGTGAGACACTAATGGCCGCCGCGTCCCCGCGGACGGCGGCGGCGGCAGCGGTCGTGGGTGGCGCGCGAGCGCCGTCTCCGCATCGGCGGCGGCGGCGGCGGCGGCGGTCGTGGGTGGCGCGCGAGCGCCGTCTTCGCATTGTCTTCATGCCTAGCCGTGTCGCATCCGTCTCGAAGCTGTCTCAGGGATGTGTCTCACGACTTCCGCGTGACTGTCTCATAGCTGTTTCGGACGTGCACTGCGATTGTCTCCTCTTGGCTGCCTCGTTACTATGCCAGTGATGGCTCAAAATCGCCTCATATCTATCGCACTGGCGCCTCATGCCTGCCTCAGTGATGTCCCAGACCCGCCACGTAACTGCCACAGAGTTGACATTCTGCGCGAATGGCAGGCAGCATCAAGGATGTGGGAGTTGAGCACCCAGCATCCGATCCGCCTTCACACAGGTCGCCTATATCGGTTTTTGCCCACACAACACTTCGTCGCTTCAAAACGGCATGTTTATTGCTTCAAGGAGGAATAAAGGCAATTGCCCCTAATGGATTTACTCTGGATCGCATCCAGCAGACATAGAGAGCCTGCCCTGAAAGCAGCACCGAATATAATCCACGCAGGCACTACTCACGCCTGACTGCGGCTCCATACTGACACCGGTGTCCTCGGTCATCCATCGCTCGTCTTCCCTCCCATCCATCGCTCGTCTTCCCTCCCATCCATGCCTCGTCCTCTTTAGGACTAGTCGATATTCTTTCCGCCTATCTGTATCGCGCTTTCCTTTTTTAAACCCCTTTATCCTCCCCCATCTAGCTTACGTATTCTATTCATTCCACTTCTCGTATATTCGCTACCACCCACGGCGTGCCTTCGCTACCGACTATATTCCTTCTCTTGCGCCCAATAACTAAAGCTTCCTTCTCCAAACTATCACTCCTCCTACATATCCATCGCGCTTAACTCCCTTCCACCTATTCCCTCTTTCCCTTTTATCCATCGTCTTCTCTCCTAGCCTTCTCGCGTCACAGACGGGAGCAGACGACATCGACGGGGAGCATCCGCCAGGCCCCCTATCGTGACTCATTGCAATGTCCGGCAAGAAACGAGAAGTCGGGGAAACTCGGCGGGTAAATCGGTTTTTATCTGAGAAAGACGGAGAGCGGTTGAGGAGCGCAAGAAGAAGGAGGAGGCGGTGGAAGGAGCAGTTAATGCTTGCCGGTTAGAAATCACTGTCTGCCCGAATAATGTGGAGGATAGACGCGCGGCTGCGGCAAGGCTGGAGGAGTGTAACTACTGCTGCGAGATTTACTGGAGCAGGGTTTCAGGCCGGGAGATATCAGCATGTAGAACGATGAAAAAACCCGCCGTGTGATTAGCTGCTATTGAAACCGAGAGTGGCTCTTGGATTTCTCGTAGAAGTGCATGAACCCGCCACTGTTACTGATTGTGCTGCTGCTGCTGCTGCTGCTGCAGCTGCTGCTGCTGCTGCTGCTGCTGATGCTGTTGCTGCTGTTGCTGTTGCTGCTGCTGTTGTTGCTGGTGTTGCTGCTATTGCTATTGTTGTTAATGCTGCTGCTGCTGTTACTACTGCTGCTACTGCTGCTGCTGTCGCTGGTGTTGCTTCTGTTGATATTGTTGTTAATGCTGCTGCTGCTATTACTACTGCTGCTACTGCTGCTGCTGTTACTACTGCTGCTACTGCTGCTGCTGTTGCTGCAGCTGCTGCTGCTGCTGCTACCGTTGCTGCTGCTGCTGCTGCTGCTCCTGCTGCTGCTGTTGTTGCTACTCCTGCCGCCGCCGCTGCTACTACTACTACTGCTGTTGTTGTTGTTGCTGCTGCTGTTATTGCTGCTGTTGTGTTGTTGCTGCTGCTGCTGTAGCATAATGGGGATAATAATAGTATTCACATACCTGTCTCATTACACAGCCACGGCTTCTGCTTGACATTACGTAGGTACAGTGTCGCCACCTGCATGGAACCCTGAAACAAAGCAATACAAGCATAATAGAGTGGTAGTAGTAGTAGGAATAACGTAGTAATTAAAACAGGTGCAGCGACAGCACTACAATATTTCCTATCTATCCCTGCTCATCCCTACCCATTCATGCACAGTCCTACCTATTCCTATTCATCCCTACTCGTCTCTGCTCATTGCAACCCATCTCCACCTGCCACTACCCTTCTCTTCCCGTGCTTATTTGCCGAAATGCGTCACTATACTCATCATCATCGTCGATAGGGACATCATCATCTATCAAGATGCGCCAGATCCAATCTCAATTAGGCGGAGAAGTAAACGTAAAAGCATCGCTTGACACTTATGAAAGATGAAATGGCGCAAGACGGCAAAGAAGAAGCCATGTTTCTCGCAGGGAGGCGCTGCAAATGATGCCGCAGCTGTAGAGGGCTACAACAGCTGCTGTGGCAGAGGAGGAGGAGGAGGAAGAGGAGAAGGAGGAGGAGGAGGAGGAGGAAGAAGAAGAACAGGGGGAGGAGGAGGGGAAGAGGAGGCGGATATGGAGAATGAAGAGGAGGAGGAGGAAGAGGAGAAGGAGGAAGAGGACAAGGAGGAGGATGAGGAGAAGAAGGTGTTGCCGGGTTACGGCTCGGCGGCCGCCTGGCAACCGTCAGCTGTCGGCTGCGCAACGCGGAAGAACGCTCTCCTCCTCCTACTCCGCTGTTGCTGTTGCTTCTCTGTCTGCTGCTGTTCTAACACACTCATGCGTGCACATACACGCAGACACTCAAGTGTGCATGTGTTTGCGTAAAAACGGTGTGCTGCGGTGCGGTGTAAAAAGCGCGGCAAAACACCTAAACAAGTTTCAACAGGTGGCAGATGCTGATTAGAGCATGACTTACTGTGTCTGCCATGTGTGCAGATAATAACACGTGTGCGCGCGTGCTTGTGCAAGTGCGTGTGTGTACGCGTGTCCCTACGCGCGTGTGTGCGTGTGCCTGCGCGCGCACCTGTGCGTACTACTGCGCGTCTATCTATCTATCTATTTTTCTATCTATAAATCTATCCATCCATCCATCCATCCATCCATCCATCCATACGTCTGTCCGTCCGTCCGTCCGTCCGTCCGTCCGTCCGTCCGTCCGTCCGTCCGTCCGTCCGTCCGTCCATCCATCCATCCATCCATCCACGCACGCACGCACGCACGCACGCACGCACGCACGCACGCACGCACGCACACACGCACGCACGCACACACACACACACACACACACATATATATCAGAAGTATATATATATATATCCATCTATTTATCTGTAATGTAATAACCTCATGTCACCATCTAACTTTATAAATGCAGACACTATGGAGACAGCAGTCGGTTAGAAGCGGTCAATCTACCTTAAAACTGTTGCCTCCGTGAGAATCCTGTAATATGCTGACGCTCGCATTCTCCGGCCACGCAAAGTCGACGCCGGTCAGCTCTTTGCTGACATGATCCTGCACGCAGTCGATGTACATTCTCACGTGCGTCGTGTTGATCGCCAGCGCCACCTTGTGCCAGTGTTTGTGATCGACGAATGCGTTCGGAAGTGTCAGCGTCTGGCGGCGGCCATCTTTGATCGTCGCCTGCAGTCGCAGCAGCTTGTGCTTGACGTCCGACGACAGGCGTAGCCATGGCGACGAAGCGCCAGGAACGTCAACGGAGAACAGCACCGAATCTGTTCTCTTGTTCTGCTTGCCGACGAAGTGCATCGTCAGCGCGCCGCGCACGTCGTGGCGCAACCTGGCGGCGATGTCGGCCGGAAACTGGAGCCCGTGGACCTCGCGGCGGAAGCGGTAGGCAGGCACGTCCGGGAGGATTCCCTTCCTCAGTTTCTTGACTCCGCGCACCGTCTTAATATCGACAGCGTTGAACATGTCTACCTCTGCAACACGCAAGACGGAGACAGAGCTCAATGAATGTTTGTGAAAGTGTTAGTGTTAGACGCGAATCATAGATATTAGTTCCAAACATTATGTAAACAAGAATCGAGAATCACATTATCATTTATCATGCACAGGCGCGCGCGCACACACACACAGAACACACACATACACACACACACACACACACACACACACACACACACACACACACACACACACACACACACACACACACACACACACATATTATTATATATATATATATATATATATATATATGTATATATATATATATATATTATATGACCACATTTTTCATATGCACCTCTACAACTCGTGACATCGTTTTGGCTACTAACTCTAACTCTACCTCTAATTCAAAGCTTAGTTATGGAAAGAGAAGAGTTAGAGAAATGTAGCACTAATAAGTACTCATCACGGGGGATATCATTTAGACGAAATTGATTACGATATCTAACACTGTTGCTATCATCTATGGGAAATGAGGCACGTTCTGGCGGCCAAGACCAATGTTATTATATGTGGATGAAAGGATAACTCAACTTATGCAAATGCTCCCATATAAGGAAGATAATAACTGATTATCCCTAAACATGGTGCACCAGGTAAAACACGTTAAGAAAACTCGCCGGAATCATTCACCGAGCGTTCTGTGGGCTATTACAGATGTCAGGCTTTCATTCCTGCTTCTCCTTGAATTTCTTTTGATTTGCACCAGTATAACGTCTGTTTCGTGTGCCTTGTATACTGCGTTAAGACATGCTGCATACCGCATTTTAGCAGTTATGAAGAGTTGCACTATTGTAGAGTTTGCAAAAATGATTGAATGCATGTATATGAATATGAACAAATTTATGTAGTAAATCTTTAACTGTAGTTCTGATACTATGGCACAAGCAATTGACGTTGATATATCTTATAAATAGGCTGAACATATAAACTTCCCGCGTGGCGACATGTGGACACAGTGAAAGTGAAAGTCGGCGTTAACAACTCCCTCCTACACCGATTTCAGACACTTTATAATGACTACCTCTATATCTAGTCTGTTATGATTATAATTATAAAGCCCGCCCACATCCTTGGCGCCTGGTATATATTCCCAACATGTGTCTAACGGTGTCCTCTCTTCCAGGAAGCCAGTTAGCTTCCTAGTACGGCTGCTGCCTGCTGTTATAAAGTCCGCCCACACCCTGGCTACTCTGTTTCCTGTGACATAACCACACAGCACCACCAGTGCCGTACCTACCTCAATGTAGCTAAACTGTCACCACCCTTGGTGCTGTGCCTGTCGCAATAAAGCCAGACAGTCGGTATACTCGCTACTTTGCCCCCACGGCTGGGAAACCGCCCAGCTTCTCCCCAGTACGCCTCCTTAATTATGCTATCATACTACCGTGACGGCGTCCTTGGCACTCCCGCCACGATCCGCAGCCATCACCCTTGCTACTGCGCCATCTCGCCACGCGCACCAGCGATAGCATCCCCCGCTACCTTCTCTTCCTGTAACCTAACCAGCTGCAGCGTCACTGGCACTCTGCCCTCTTCTGCCAGGAAGCCAGCTATTATCCGTGAGGTGCTCTGCCCTGCTGTTACGAATCCAGCTAGCTACAGACTCGAGGCGGAAGATGAGCAGCAGATGTTTGGAGGCGAGAGAGACATGTACTCGCTCCATCAGGCCGCTGCCGGGGACACCAAACACCAGACGCGTTCCACCTCGTGTATTCGCAGCCTAGTCGTTCCCAGTCAGCCACGTGTTCATCCGTGTTCCCAAACTGCGTCGTTCACTATGAACTGTAAGCGCAGCTTTTATTGTTCGTTGTAATCTACAAGCGATCAGCAGCGTTTCTCGCGTACTGTAATCTAGTAACAATGCCAGGAGCTACGAGCAGTTCGTAATATTCTCCGTAAAAAAACCAGTCCGGTAATCCTTTAATTATGCAATTAACGATACTGCACTGCTCTCCATCGTCTGCAACGCACGCCGCGAACATATTCCAAACGTTCCGCAAGCAAACAGCATATCGTTCCTCGTGAACTTTTCTGCGTACTCGTTCCCCTATTACAACTCTTTCTTTCTTGCGTGTTCCCCCCGCGGTTGCATTCGATGGAGCCCCGGCCGCGAGCATAATTAAAACACATCAGCACGCAATCGTGCAATCAGATGCCGCAGCGCGCGTCGTCGTCATCGTCATCGTCGTCGTCGTTGTCGGGGCCTCGCCGCCGCGGCGGCTATCTATAACGGCAGACGCTCATCAGCGAGCGCTATTGATATTATTCAAATCAAATTTTCTCTTCTGCCGATATGTCGCGACGTCGATCGGCTGAATTGCGCAATTTGCTCGAATGCTCGTCGTCGTCGTCGCGGCTCTGGATCTGCTGCTCATTCACGACAGGAAGCCAGGGTCTGCTCGCGCCCCGCTGCAGTCGGCAGGATGAAGAGGGTGGTTGCCGAGGCCCGAGATGACGACGACGATGATGATGATGATGATGATGATGATGATGATGATGATGATAAATCGGCGTTGCCCTGGCAGCAGTAGCCACATCAGCAGCAGCAGCAGCAGCAGCAGCAGCAGAAACAGCAGTGGTGGCGGCAGCAGCAGCAGCAGCAGCAGCAGAAACAGCAGTGGTGGCAGCTGCAGCAGCAGCAGCAACAACAACAACATGCAACAACAACATCAGTTGTAGAAGTAGTAGTGGCAGTAGTAGTAGTAGTAGTAGTAGTAGTAGTAGTAGTAGTAGCGTAGTAGTAGTAGCTAGTAGTAGTAGTGTAGTAGTAGTAGTAGTAGTAGTAGTAGTAGCAGTATAGTCAGTAGTAGAGCAGCAGCAGCAGCAGCGCAGCAGCAGCAGCAGCAGCAGCACAGGCAGCATCCAGGGATGCAGACTGCTGCTGCTGCTGCCTTGCTTCTTGTCGCGTCGTGACGTCCTTGATATCGTAGGCTGATTAAAGTTAGCGATCATGTTTGTTCCGATAACAGCCGTGTATGCTTGTATGTATCATAAGAGCGCGGCAGGAATTTTAACCCCGAAAAACCGCAAAGGATTTACTGACGAGAGCTTGTAAACATGTCGCCTATCAGGGAAGGTCACGCAAAGGACATCGAGGCCTGCCGGTGATTTATCTGATTATGACGAGCCATGCTAAATCTTTGCTGCGGCTTGCTGCCAGTGTTTCGCGGCAGCAAGCTAAACGACGGCGCGGCTAATGCTATACGATGAAAATTACAGAACGATGGCGGCGCTAGTACATTGGCGTGCGAATTTTAATGAAGAATAAATGAAACAAAGGCGCAGGAAATTGCGTCCATGTTGGAAGTCGTATCAGAAAAGCGTTGTATAATTCTGATATTTTTACCAATTTCTAAGCCAGAACATACAGTTACATTACAGGCCGTTAGCCAGGGGGCGGGCGTTCGGGGGGTTCGAACGAACCCCCCCCCCCCCGGCCCAAGCCAAAAAAAAAATATTTTTTGAAAATTTGCAAGAATTTCACCTCAGTACCTCAGTTACCTCAGTGTAATAATTGCAAAATCTCCATCGTGCGGGAGCTGTAACAGTGAACACCCCTCCCCACCCTCCCTCGCTCGGGTCGCTTGGCTCCTCGCCTGGTCGCTTCGCGCCCGAGCAGGGCGCGTGTACAGCGCGGGACCAGGGAGTCCGGACCCCACCTTGCTCGCGCAGAAAACGTATCTGAGGGGGTGTAATTTTAAAAATTTTCTGGGGAAGGGCCCCCCAGACACCCCCCTTCGCGTTCTCGAAACTTTGGGTTACGGTTAGACCCCCCCTGCTACAAATCCTGTACACGCCCCTGCCGAGCAAATTGCCAACATTGAAAAACGAACCCCCCCCCCCAATACAAAGCTGGCTACGGGCCTGCATTTACCAGTCCCAATCCAGACCGAACTATCATCCTACTCACATCCTCCAGACAGAACTATAATGCTCACAAGCATCTTTCTTTCAAGCATCTTTCCAATCTCATCCATCAGCACATAATGCCACGAGTCTCTCTCTCCGCGTCTAGAACAGTCTACCATCCTCGAATAAAACCCAGCAATGGCGCATCTTCCTTCAAAACCTCTTAACTATCCATGTACCCGAATTGCCATGTCAGGCTTTCCCCTCCATCCAGCATGGACACCCTTCCCCACGAAGTTATAACAGCCTTTCTACCCCATACAGTTGAGACATCTCATCCCATGACGTCTTAACACCCTGTCTCCTCCATTTTTATTATTTATTTAGGCAATTATCCATCATATACAATACATAGCATACTTTTACAATAAAATTCGGAATTCATAAAATTGGATAACTACCAAGGATATATATACACAAAAAGCATGACTAGCACACTTATTTACATTGTGGTCCTTGTTTTGCTATGCCTTGAATCTAACAATTACACTACTATCAGCACTAACTATTGAAATATACAAATTTGTAGAGTTTTAACCGGTCATAACAATAGTAGCATTCTCATTTAACACGATACAAACCTTTTGCTTAATGCCTATTTCAACGAATTCTTTTAGCGAACTCATATCTCCTCTGCCTCTAGATGTTTTTCTACCTTTTCCATCAGACATTTCTTAAAAACCATTATACTTCAAAACTAGAAATAGAACAGATTTGTCCTAACTTGCCTGTGGTAGAGAGTTTGCAAGCTTCAATTGCAGGTATAGTAAAAGAGTTTTTCCCACTGCTTTCCCCTGCGGTTTTAGAATTAGATATCTACCTTCTCTTTATTGAAACTATGGACTTCTTGAGGTATGAACCTTCTGTCAATATACTGTGGCGAGATTATGTTATATTATACAAACCGCTATTGAACCTCAGGTTGATCAGCCTGAACTGCTACAGGTACCCAATTTACAGCTTGAACACTCTTAGATAGCTACCTTGTGTGCTCATAGGAACCTAGGTTGAGAACCAGCATCTAATGGCTATATTTTGACACACTTGCAGCTAGCCGCTTGTGGCTTTGTGAGACTGCATGTAGCATTATACTGCTTGCATAGTGCCAAAATGACATTGAGAATTAGGGAGAAACTAGTAATCTTTACATGCCGTGGTTTAGATACCTTGCTTTTCTGGAAAGAAATTTCAATCTATGTTACCTTTTTTAGCAACTTAAATTCCCGTTACCTCACCAACATCATGGAGTCTTCGAAGTCTATTCCTAGATTCCTGTATTTTTATGTGCAATTCCACGCCCATTACATCTGATTGTCCAGTTTTTTGGATATATTCTGAGTTTGTGATTTAGTTTGTAAAAATAATATTTTTCTGTTTTCCAAGATGCAAAGGATAAATTATTATAATTGAGCCATTTATTATGGAATGAAATTCTCTTACTTAATTCTTCCTTGTAATAGCATGTACCTCTGTCTCAGAAACTACTAAGACCGAATCGTCAGCATATTAATAAAAGCTTGACGTTAACTGCCTTTGCCATTCATTATACATAAATCAGAATAAACAGGGAACCCAAAATCGAGTATTGTGGTATTCCACATGCAATAGGGTCCTTATTAGAGAACGGGGGGGGATCCTCTACATCCAGTTTATTTGGCTGCTACAGTAGATGTTAAGCACCGAACGCAGTTTCACAAAAGATCTAATATCCCATGTTCGATAGTTTGCTAAGTAGCTTGGCTTGGCTTGGCATTTCCATTAGTCTGGCTAGTAGAATTTTATTGGTGCAACGGTATCAACAGCTTTTTGAAGATCTAATAAAACATACCAGCTTAGATTTCTTTGTTGACATTGACGAATGAATATCAGATTAGATGGATTAAACTTGTGTCAGGCTTGGAGAAAATTTTGCCATCTTAAAGCAAGCATTGGAGCTCGTACAGTAAGGAAATTTTCTTATTAAATATTTCTCTAGCTTGTTATAGCGCTTTCGCTCCAAAATTTTGGACATGACACTTAAAATGGACACAGGCCGTAAGTTTCCTGGGTTTCTTTTTGCTATTCTTTTTAGTGTATCGGAATGACCTTTGATGGCCTTCATGTCATCCGGATTTTTGCCTTGGATGAAATGACATGATGATGTACAATGTGTAAGAGCTGAGCAAATAACGTTTGATCCTATCCTTTTATAAATTTTGCGGGAATATTATCTAACCAATAGCCTTACCGGTATTAATGTTTCAGCACCCGTAGTACCTCGAGCTTCCGGTTTCCCGCCGTTGCTAAAAGTAAATGAATTTTACTTACGCCTTTGTACGCTTATAATAATTTTGAAGACTAATCTCATTGCATACGTCCCTTCTTTTGTGGTGAATCGTTCACGCAGTTCTGTATGGCCCAACCTGTGAAATACTTATTAAAATTATTTGCAAGCAATTGCTTTGTCAAAAACATATATTTTCTCCAAAATTTTTTTTTATATATTTTAAATTTTTTATTAGCCCTACCCCGCCCAGTTACTGTTCCCTTTAGTTTTTTCATTCGCCGATACTCGTTTAAAGTCTGGCATAATTTATTTTAGGGTCATTTTTTGTGTGTGCTTCACCTTTTC
>NW_014577091.1:751052-756881 GCF_000485595.1 Priapulus caudatus | reverse complement strand
TCCACCAGCACCATAATGACACGAGTATCTCTCTCTCGGCTCTAGCTAGAACTCAGAACAGGCTCTACCTCTTCGAAATAAACCAGCAATGGCGCATCTTCTTTCAAAACCTCCTAACGTATCCTGTATACCCGAATTGCCATGTCAGGCTTATCCCCTGCGCATCTCAGCATGGACTCACCCTTTCCCACGAAGTTTAACAGCCTTTTACCCATACGTTTGAGACGATCTATTCCCATGACGTCTTAACACCGCTCGTCTCCTCCATTTATTATTTATTTAGGCAATTCCATCATATGTACAATACATAGCTACTTTTACAATAAAATTTGGAATTCATAAAGTTGGATATACTACACAGATATATATACACAAAAAGCATGCTAGCAGCACTTATGTACATATGCTGGTCGCTTGTTTTCTATGCCTTGAATCTAACAGATTACACTATATCAGCACTAACTATTTGAAATATAGAATTTGTAAGTTTTAACCGGTCATGACAATAGTAGGCATTCTCATTAACGACGATAGCAAACCTTTTGCTATGCCTATTTCAACGCAATTCTTTTTAGCGAACTCATTATACTCCTCTGCCGTCTATGTTTTCTACCTTTTCCATCAGACATTTTTTAAACATTATACTTATAAAACTAGAATAAACAGATTTGTCCTAACTTGGCTGTGGTACGAGAGTTTGCGAAGCTTCAATTGCAGTATAAGTAATAAGAGTTTTTCCCACTGCTTTCCCCTCGGTTTAGAATATAGAATCTTACTTCTCTTGTATTGAAACTATGACTTCTGCGGTAACTGAAACCTTCTGTCATATACTGTGGGCGAGATTTATGTTATATTATCAAACCCTATTGAACCTTCAGTTGCATCTACCTGGAACTCTACAGGTACCCAATTTACAGCTTGAACACTCTAGATAGCACCTTGTGTGCTCATAGAACCTAGGTTGAGAACCACATTCTAATGGCCTATATTTTGACACATTGCAGCTAGCCTTGGCGCTTTGTGAGACTGCTGTAGCATTATACTGCTTGCATAGTGCCAAATGACATTGAGAATTAGGGGAGAAACTAGTAATCTTTTACATGCCGTGGTTTAGTACTTGCTTTTCTGGAAGAATTTCATCTATTGTTACCTTTTTTACAACTTAAATTCCCGTTACTCACCACTCATGGAGTCTTCCGAAGTCTATTCTAAGATTCCTGTATTTTTATGTGCAATTCCACGCCCATTACATCTGATTGTCGCAGTTTTTGGATTTTCTGAGTTTGTGATTTGAGTTTTCTAAAAATAATATTTTCTGTTTTCCAAGATGAAGGATAAATTATTATAATTGAGCCATTTATTATGGAATGAAATTCTCTACTTGAATTCTTCCTTGTATAGCATGTACCTCTGTCTCATGAAACTACTAAGACCGAATCGTCAGCATATAATAAAAGCTTGACGTTAATTGCCTTTGCCATGTCATTATACATAAATCAGAAATAAACAGAGGAACCGCAAAATCGAGGTATTGTGGTATTCCACATGCAATAGGGTCCTTATTAGAACGGGTGGGGGGAATGGATCCTCCTACATCAGTTTATTGGCTGCTACCAGAGATGTTAAGCCCGAACCAGTTTCACCAAACAGTCTAATATCCATGTTCGATAGTTTAGCTAAGTAGCTTGGCCTTGGCTTGGCATTTCCTATTAGTTGGCTAGTAGAATTTTATTGGTCACGGTATCAAAGCTTTTTGAAGATCTAATAAAACATAGCCAGCTTTAGATTTCCTTTGTTGACATTGACGAATGAATATGCAGATTAGATGGATTAAACTTGTGTCGCGTTGGAGAAATTTTGCCATCTAAAGCAGCATTGGAGCTCGTATCAGTAAGGAATTTTCTTATTAAATATTTCTCTAGCTATGGTTTATAGGCTTTCGCTCCAAAATTTTGGACATGACCACTTAAAATTGACACAGGCCGTATAGGTTTCCTGGGTTTCTGTTTTGGCTATTCTTTTTAGTGTATGCGTAATGACTTTGATGCGCTTCATGTCATCCGGATTTTTGCTTGGATGAAATGACATGATGATGTACGAATGTGTAAGAGCTGCAGGCAAATAAACGTTTGATCCATCCTTTTATAATTTTGCGGGAATATTATCTAACCAATAGCCTTACCGGTATTAATGTTTCAGCACCCGGTAGTAGCTCGAGCTTGCGCTTTCCCAGCGTTGTAAAACGTAAATGAATTGTTTTACTACGCCTTTGTCGCTTTATAATAATTTTGAAGACTAATCTCATTGCAATACGTCCCTTCATTTTGTGGTGAGATCGTTCAGCACAAGGTTTGATGGCCCACACCTGTGAAATACTTATTAAAATTATTTGGCCAACAATTGCTTTGTCAAAACATATATTTTCTCAATTTTTTTTATATTTATTTTTATTTATTTATTAGCCCTACCCCGCCCAGTTACTGGTTCCCTTTAGTTTTTTCATCGCCTATACTCTTTAAAGTCTGCCATAATTTTTTAGGGTCATTTTTTGTGGTCCTCAACCTTTTCCGTATAGTAATTAGCCTTTAATTGCTTTCTTAATTTTATTTTGAACTTTGTTTCTAAGCAATTTAAAATCCTTGTATGTAATTTCATCTTTACTCCTCTTATGAAGCAGTAATTTTCTCTTTCCAGAATAAGCTCCCTAATCTCACTATCAAACCATGGCTCAGTTCTTTGTTTTATTCTAACTTGTTTAATAGGGGCGACAGTGTCAATGGCCTCTAGGAAGTATTTTTGAAAAATTTCCCGTGCATGCTCTATAGAATCCACGTTAAAAAATTTATACCATTGCTTCTTTTTTAACTTATCTCTAAATACCTTTGGCTTATATGTTTTTAATAATCTAATTCTCCTAGTTTTATGCTTACCTATAACCTGTCTTGAAGTTTTCTTAGTACAGTAAGTTAAAAAATGATTACTCACTCCCTTGGCTATGATGCCCGATTGACTAATTTTGAGTGCATCAGAAACCATTATTAAATCGATGGCGGACTCACTTATATTAGTTACTCTAGTCGGAGTAGTGATTAGTCCATAATAGATGTCCATATAGATGGGACATCTCATTCCATGACGTATTAACACCCTGTCTCCTCCATATAGATGAGACATCTCACCCCATGACGTATTAACACTATCCCTCCCCTATTTAGATGGGACATCCTCAATCTCACCACAGAGATGAAATTTCCTCTCTTGTTTGTTATGGCGGCGCAATTTAAAAAATAATCTAGTGGCAAAAGCCAGTGGTCTCTCTCTCTCTCTCTCTCTCTCTCTCTCTCTCTCTCTCTCTTCTGTTTAGTTAGGACATCTCTCCATGAAGCCGTAACGGTCTCTCTCCCCCTTCTAGTTTGGGACATCCTACCACATGAAGCCGTGACGACCCGCTCCTCATCTAGCAATGACATTATCCCGCATGTAGCCACATGAACACTGCCAGCAGACGATAGGCACACTCGCACCAAGGTCGCTGAATCTTTAATAAGATCAACACAGCCGCCACGTGGACGTCGTTATAGCTAATTAGTAATTAGCAGGGGCCTGGATGCTGAGAGGAAACACACCATCACAGCAATGCCATGCCGCACACGGTATACTACAGAAGTGTTACCAGTTCAAACGAAACCCTACAATACTTACACGATAACTGCTATACGCAGTGCCCGGAACTCTTCCAAGTAGAATTTATATATCACAAATTCATGTCCAACAACAATTTACCTATTTGGCATTAAAATCTAAATACTTTTAATGTAAAAAGTCATGTTTACAATCGGTAACTAACAGCTACCCGCATGTACAACTGCCTACCAACAACTATACCTCCTAACAGCCGACTATATTATATACACATGCCTACATACACCCATGCACATACTTCCTACACCCACATACCTCCTAACACCCACCCACGTAGATACGATAGGTTATCTACATGATGATTATCCAGTTATAATACAAATATAAATATAAAATCTCTGCTTCTAATTAACTCTAATGAGGCAATAAAGTTAAGCACGTAGAAACCAACTAGGCGTAAGTTTATTGTTGCTTCCGCCTCTATAATTCAAGGACTTGGCAAAATATTTATGCAATACTAATAAAACCTACGTGTATATAACACTCACGCATGCGTACACGTACCCACGCCCACATCCACGCCCACGCAAAAAGTGTTAATTGTAGCCAGATAAATGTTAAAGTTATGAGTGTGGTTAAGCTATAGGTAGGCAACTAGGTTAATTTAATTTAAACTGTCATAGCAGGAAAGATGTAGCATTTCTCATGGGAGAGACTAGCAACAGGTGATTGACATAGGTTGCATCCCTGCTGCACTCACAGCCTGGCTTCACATCACCTGCACTCACACCCTGCCTTCACATCACCTGCACTCACAGCCTGTACCCCATTACATCTGATGTCCAGTTTTGGATTATTCCTGAGTTTGTGTTTAGTTCTAAAAATAATATTTTCTGTTTTTCCAAGATGCAAGGATAAATTATTATAATTGAGCCATTTATTAATGGAATGAAATTCTCTACTTAATTCTTCCTGTATAGCCTGTACCTCTGTCTCAGAAACTACTAAGACCGAATCGTCAGCATATAATAAAAGCTTGACGTTAATTGCCTTTGCCATGTCATTAACATAAATCAGAAATAACAGAGGACCCAAAATCGAGTATTGTGGTATTCCACATGCAATAGGGTCCTTATTAGAGAAGGGACCTCCTACATCAGTTATTTGGCTTCTACCAGAGAGATAAGCACCGAACCATTTCACAGTCCTAATATCCATTTCGATAGTTTAGCTAGTAGCTTGGCTTGGCTTGGCATTTCCATTAGCTTGGCTAGTAGAATTTTATGGTCAACGGTATCAAAAGCTTTTTGAAGATCTAATAAAACCATACCAGTTAGATTTCCTTTGTCTGACATTACGAATAATATCAGTTAGATGGATTAAACTTGTGTCAGTTGAGAAATTTGATCTAAAGCCAGATTGGAGCTCGTACAGTAAGGAATTTTCTATTAAATATTTCTCTACTTGGTTATAGGCTATTCGCTCCAAAATTTTGGACATGACACTTAAAATTGACACAGGCCTATAGTTTCCGGGTTCTGTTTTGCTATTCTTTTTATGTATCGGAATGACCTTTGATGCCTTCATGTCATCCGGGATTTTTCCTTGGATGAATGACATGATGATTACATGTGTAAGAGCTGAGCAAATAACGTTTAATCCATCTTTTATAAATTTTGCGGGAATATTATCTAACCCAATAGCCTTACCGGTATTAATGTTTTTCAGCACCCGTAGTACCTCGAGCTTCCTTTCCCACCGTTGTAAAAGTAAATGAATTTTCTACTACGCCTTTGTCCCTATAATAATTTTGAAGACTAATCTCATCATACGTCCCTTCCTTTTGTGGTAGATCGTTCACCAAGTTTGAGGCCACACCTGTGAAATACTTATTAAAATTATTTGCAACAATTGCTTTGTCAAAACATATATTTTCTCCAATTTTTAGCCCTACCCCGCCCAAGTTACTGGTTCCCTTATTTTTCATCCCCATACTCTTTAAAGTCTGCCATAATTTTTTAGGATTATTTTTGTGTCCTCAACCTTTTCCGTATAGTAAGTAGCCTTTGCTTTCTTAATTTTATTTTGAACTTTGTTTCTAAGCACCTCTTCGTTCTTACTTAGTTAATTCGTTAGTTAGTTAGTTCGTTAGTTTGTTCTTTACTCCTCGTATCTCTTTCCAGAAAA
>NW_014577091.1:739125-745702 GCF_000485595.1 Priapulus caudatus | reverse complement strand
TGTCCACAACATTTACTATTTGGCATTAAAATCTAAATACTTAATGTAAAAAAGTCATGTTTACAAGTCGTGCTAACTAACAGCTACCCGCAGTGTACAACTGTGCGTCCTACCAACAACATACTCTAACAGGTGCCCGACCTATTTATATACACTGCTGGCTACTACACCATCGACATGACTGTCCTACACCCATCATAGCGCTGTCTAACACCCACCACTGTACGATACGATAGTTAGCTGACATGGATGATTTATCAGTTTTATAATACAAATATAAATATAAACTCTTCTGCTTCTAATTAACTTTCTAGTGATGGCAATAAAGTTAAGCACGTAGAAAACCAACTAGGCGTTAAGTTTATTGTTGCTTCCGCCTCCTATAATTCCAAGAGCTTGGCAATAATTATTTATTGGTGCTGAATACTAATAAAACCTACGGTGGTTTATATACACTTCACGCATAGCGTACAGTACCACGCCGCACAATCCGACGCCCACGCAAAAAAGTGTTAATTCGTAGCAGGATAATATGTTAAAAGTTGATGCAGTGTGGTTAAGCTATAGGTAGGAAGCTAGTTGTTAATTTAATTTAAACTGTCATAGCAGGAAAGATGTAGCTTTCTCATGGGAGAGACTAGCAACAGGGTGATTGACATAGGTATGCCATCCCTGCTGCAATCACAGTGTCTGGACGCTTCACATCACCTGCCACTCACGACGCCTGCCTTCATATCACCTGCACTCACAGCCTGAGCTTCATCATCACCTGCGACTCACAGCGTGCCTTTACATCACCTGCACTCACAGCTGTCTTGCACTCACCTGCCACTACAGCCTGAATATCACTCACCTAGCACTCACAGCGCTGCCTTCACATCACTTCACTCACAGCCTGCTTTCACATCCACCACCTCACCAGCAGCAGCAGCTAGCAGCCAGCCAACAACAACAGACAATCAGCACCAGCATCACCAGCACCACAATCACACTCACCGCTCGCCGCCGCCGCTCCATCCGCCACGTTCATCACACATCAACACACCCGCCACGCAACCGCCACCGCCACCGACTCCGCACCGCCACCGCCACCGCCACCCCACGCCACCGCCACCGCCGACTCGTCGCACTCGCCACTCCCACCGCCACCGCCACGGCCACCGCACCGCACTGCCCCTAAGGCCAACGTCACCGGCAACGTCACCATCTCAGGCATCATTTCATCATTCCAGCAACACCACCACCACCAACAACAACAACAACAAACATCAACAGACAACAGACAAAAACAACAAAAACAACCATGATAAGCTGCAATCTTTATATTCACACCCTTTGTCTCGAAAGTGGTCGTTATATCCTCTGCTGCTTAGCTCGTCGCTCTCCACTCTTTCATCTTTTCTCTCTCGCTCTCTCCTCTCTCTCTCTCTCTCTCTGCTCTCTCTCTCTCTCTTCGCTCTCTCTCTCTCGCGCGCGCCTTCTCTCTCTCTTTCTCTCTATTTCGTGCTTTCTTCTCTCGTTCCACTGCTTCGTATCTCTTGTTCTCCTCATCCCGCTTGCCACTCTCTCGTTTACCCTTTCTCTCTTATTTATCCCTCTCTTCGTCTCTCTCTTCTCGCTTGCCCAGCTTTCTCTCGTTTACCCTTCTTCTTTAGTGTCATCCCTCTCCCTCTCTCTTTCTCGTCTCTCTGTCGTCTCTCTCTCCTTCTCTCTTCTCTCTCTCTCTTCGTCTCTCTGTTGACTTCTCTCTGTTATTTCCCCCTCTCTCTCTTGCGCGGACCTCCTGCTCTCTCTCCCCCTCATCTTCTCCTCATCTACTTTTCTCCCTCCTTTTCTCTCCCTCTCCGTCCCTCTCTCTCTCTCCCTTTCCCTCTCTCAGCCTACATCCCCGTTAATTTCATCACATTTGCTCTAGCATCGCTTGTTAATTTCAATTCGTACTTACTCAATCATCGTGTTTAGATCGTGTATAGGAATTATCGGTAATGTGGGTGCGCATGCATTCAATCGTCGTTTGCCATCGGCCTCGCATCCCGCGAGCACGTTCGCAACTCGCTGCAGTATCTAGTTTATGGCCCGGCGCAATATGTTGAAGAATTAGTGATTTTGATGATACAAGCATGCAGCTAGTTGGCACACTGTTAGAGCATGCATAGAGAAGATTTTTGGCTATAGGCCATCGCTTCATATTTGGGTCCCACGGCCACATGCGGCCAATTTTCAAGTGGCGGCCGTTCAAAATTGATTATCCTTGTATTTTCAAATGGCCGCAATTGTGTGCCGGTGAGACAAATATGCACCCCAGTGGCACCTATAGCCAAAATCTTCTTTTATGGCATTGCTCAAACAGTGTGCCAAGCTCATGCTTGGTATATCAAAATCACAATTCATCAAAATATTGCCGCATTAGTCTTCTCGGGCTATAAGAAATAAACGGACAGATGCGAATCATGACGGAGGCTGACGAGTGTCGGTGTCGCGATCAGCTCTGTTTTCCAAGTGATACGCTCAGTACGATATACTGCTGCTCTAGTGTCTTGACAATCACTTGTGCAGTTTATCATGGACCATCTTGACCTTGCAACACCTTCCTAGCCGTCCTAATCATCTTACCTTTTCCGCCGCGTACCGCCAAGCTTATGTAGTCGCCATGACTACTGGCCCCTTATGACCCTATATAGATCGCGATATCTAAACGGTTCCCTGGTGGTCTCTATGCACAGTCCCGTAATTGAGGGTTGTCTGACTATGACGAACGACCCGTGGGTGGTAAAGCTGTCGCGAACACGCCGTGGTCACCATGCGAGCGCACCCGGGTCGAACGCGTGCTGGCAAAACACTCCGGTGTGTCACCATGACGACACCCCGGTGACGCTTGCGGCGAACCCTGGGTGCGTTACTATGACGACTTGGATCCAAGTTGAGGAGGGTCATTCCGATTGCATCAACGCGAGGGAGCATCTTTACCTCGGCCGCACCGGGTTGCAAGCCGTTGGTTTTTACCTCTCGGGACATGAAACATAGATTCACGTCTTGTTAGATCTCGTTTGTGGTTGTGTCCGGCACGCCACCTCTGCTTGTTTCTGCTTCTTCGCTTCTTCTCTGCTCTTGCTCTCACTTCTTCATCTTCCGGCTTCCGCCCACGCCTCTCACTTCTCTCTCGACTACTCTCACACTTCTCTCTTCCTCTTATTTTTATATTCGGCACCTGGTTTATTTTCTTTCTGTTAGTGCTCTAATCTTCATCTTCTCTCTCTCTCGCTCTCTCTCTCTCTCTCTCTCCTCTCTCTCTCTCTTTCTTCTCTTCTTCTTTCTCTCTCCTCTCTTCTCTTTCTTTTTTCTCTCTTCTTTCTCGATCGTGTCCTTCGTCGTTCTTCTTTACATCTCCTCCCTTTCTATCTCGCTCGCCTCGAATTCCTCCCTTTCTCTTCGTCCTCTTCAGTCTTATCGTGTGCATCTACCCTTTCTACCCTATCTCGTCTGGCTTCTTATTCTTAGCGCGGATCTCGTCTGGGTTTTGTGGGGACGTGGGACGTGATCGCAGCACGCACGACGCGGGACTACGTGCAACTAGATGCTTTATGAGTTACGACGGCGCCGGTGTTAAGAACACGATCACGCCAAGAAAGATATGATTTCGCCTACCATGGTTATTTTTCCAAGTCCCCCCCCCTTTATTAATAACGATTCCGTCGATACGCAGACGTGTCATACGGGCCTGACGGATGGTACTAGTATGGGTGCTGGTTCGTAGCAATCATGGAAAACGCCAGGTGGAGTCAGCGTGCGTGACCCATTTTTGGAGAGGAGTTATTTGTAAATAGGAAGCCCTGGGGGAGAGGGTGAGGAGTTGGTAAGGAGCTCTGAGGAAGTGAAGATGTGGTTGGAGAGTCACGATGAGAAATTGAGAGACTGTGCGGTAGCAATAAGAGAGGAGTTTGGGATCCAATTAGGAGAATGCATTGAAGGGAATTAAGTTCATAATTTGTATATATTTGACCGGGACTCAGCAGAGGCCGGCAGAGTAAGTGCTAAATGGCAGAGTAGAGTGGAGATCTATCGGGAGCAGGAGAGTTTAAGAGTGAGACGGCAACTCAATCAGCGAGGCCGCTTCGATACACCGGGAGACTAACCAGCAGAAAATAGAACATATCTACACACGAGGATTCATTAAGAATAAGAGAAGGAAAAAAGAAAGAAACCAAACCCACGAGAGCAGGCGATACAGTAGCTGCCCTATAGTCACACAATGGTGCGCCGAGGCTGGCTTCCAGACCACTGCGCCAACAGGCTGCGTGCCCGCGCTTGCCGAACTCTTACTCTTTCGTTCTTAACTCTTTCCGCCAACGCGCACTCAGCTAACCGATCACGTAGTAAGTGGTTTTCGCGAGGTCTTTGAGTTAGTTTTTTACGAGACCCGACTACCGTATCACTGGTGACGACCTAGAAGCTAGCAGCAACGAGGCAGCAACGCAGCCATCGCACAGCTCAGCAGCTGTCCAGTAGCCAGCAGCCAAAAGCGTAGCAGCAGCCGCTACCACGCACCACCACCCCCACGCAGTCACAACAACGCACCGCCACCACGAACACACCGACCTAGCCACATCCACCAGAACAAAGCGCAGCAGCAGCGTCATCATCATCGATCGAGAGCCCAGCGATCAGAGCAACACACCACCGACCGCGACACAGCAGCAGCAGCAGCAGCGCGTTAGTAGTTAGTAGTAAGTTAGTAGTAGTAGTAGTAGTATTAGTTAGTAGGTAGTAGTAGTAGTGAGTGTAGTAGTACGAGTAGTAGTAGTAGTAGTAGTAGTAGTAGTAGTAGTAGTAGTAGTAGTAGTAGTACTACCACCACCACCAGCAGCAGCAGCAGTAGTACCACCACCACCACCAGTAGCAGCAGCAGCAGCGTCATCATCATCATCATCAGCAGCAGCAGCAGCACCACCACTACTACCACCACCAGCAGCAGCAGCAGCAGCGCAACACCACCACCACCAACAGCAGCAGCAGTAGTAGTAGTAGCACCACCACCACCAGCCCCGCCACCACCACCACCACCACCAGCAGCAGCAGCAGCAGCAGCAGCAGCGTCATCATCATCATCAGCAGCAGCAGCGTCATCAGCATCAGCATCAGCGGTGACATAGACACCAGAGCAGACACTTGTTCATGAAAATGGTTGTTATATTTATAGCATCGCTGTCTGCACATTACCGCACTTTCAAAGAAGCAATTTCTCTAGCCCGAAACAATGCAAGGGTGCGTCGTGGCACACAACGTATATATATATATAAACTGATAGTGTATTTATATGTGCGAAGTGAAATTTATGTTGGTCCTAAATCTTGCCAATTATATTCGAAACGCATATTGCGGCAGTAAAGGGAATGGACAAATGTTCAGCTGAAATATTGAGATCTCTGGTCGCATAGACATATACTGGCCGTCAGTGATGACATAAACCGCAGCCATTCAGGTCGTTAGATGCATGAAGTCCTGGCGGCAGCCATCGCTGTGAGGTTGTCACGCGATGCCGACTGCGCGTCATTCATAAACAACTCTGATCTCATAGCTGTTAACTGTTTGTTTATAGTATATGGATCACGCTGCCATTTGACGGCGTATATATGATGAATTACGTGACATCATATCACACTGGGGGGGGGAGACTGTGACATTGCTGCCTGTCGCACAAGTGCGGCTGTGACTAAACAGTAAAGTTCCGGCACTAGCCCAAATGTGACTGTGATATCACAGCATCATCGTTCAGCTTGGCCGTATATTACCAGTGAGTGATTTTCCAGCTTCGCTGTGGAAGCACCAGATGTTAGGATAAACAGCAGCAGCAGCAGCAGCAGTAGCAGCAGTGCACTTTACATGTATAAGTACACACATGGGCCCGTTAAACAACACGTGTGTAAGTACATCATTTACATTCCGTAACACTGAAACGCCTCCACTGCGCAGCAAAACACAACGATTACGAGACAGAAGTAGTGACGACACAACAACGGCGGAAAGTTATCGAGAAAAAATCTGCATTCGAACTATTCTTACATGCACTAGGAGTAATGCTGCTTATTTGGTCTCCCCCTCCCTCTCCTTAAGCTGCAATATAAAGTACTTGCTATGTATCTACGCGGGACGGGCGCTGTAAGTCGATAAACAGCAGTTATCAGCAGACGTAAAGTCATGTCACTGAAAATGTAGTGAGGGATAAATTTCAATTTCAATGCGTATCTGTTGCCTGTTTTTCAGCGTATATATTTATAAGTCCAAGTGTTTGCACATCATCGGTATAACATCACCAGCGTCGACCCTACACCCACGCCGTAGCATGCGTATCTCATGGTCAGTAGCACATCAGTCATAGACCCAGCCCCAGTGTAGCACAGACCCAGCCCAGGTGTAGCACAGACCCAGCCCAGGTGTAACATAGACCCAGCCCAGGTGTAGCACAGACCCAGCCCAGGTGTAACATAGACCCAGCCCAGGTGTAACATAGACCCAGCCCAGGTGTAACACAGACCCAGCCCAGGTGTAACATAGACCCATCCCCGGTGTAACATAGACC
>NW_014577091.1:736191-738813 GCF_000485595.1 Priapulus caudatus | reverse complement strand
TGGTAGCACAGGAACAGGCCCAGGTGTAATTAGACCCAGCCCAGGTGTTAGACGACCAGCCCAGGTGTAAAATAGACCCAGCCAGGGTGTACATAGACCCAGCCAGGTGTAAACATAGACCCGCCACAGGGTGTAACATAGACCCAGGCCCAGTGGTAACATAGGAGCAGCAGATGTACATAGACCCAGCCCAGGATGTAGACGCAACCCAGCCGGCTGCTAACATAGACCCAGACCAGGTGTAAACATAGACCCAGCCCAGACTGTAACATAGACCCGACCAGGTGTACATAGACGCAGCCCAGGTGTAGCATAGACGCAGCAGGTCATGTAACATAGACCCAGCCCAGGTGTAGCCAGCCCACCAGGTTGTACATAGAAGACCGCAGCCCAGTATGTACATGACCCCAGCCCAGATCTGGTACATACGACCAGCCCAGGTGTAACACAGACCCCAGCCCCCGGTGTAGCACAGACCCAGCCCAGGTGTATCACAGACCCCCAGCCACGGTGTAGCACAGGAACCCATTGCCCAGGTTGTAACATAGACCCAGCCAGGTGTAGCACAGGACCCAGCCCAGGGCTGTAACACAGACCCAGCCCGGTGTAACATGAGACCAGCCCAGGATGTTAACATTCAGACCCGCCAGGCTGTAACATAGACCCAGCCCAGGCTTAATAGACACGCCCAGGTGTAGCACAGACCCAGCCCACGGATGTAGCACAGACCAAGGCCAGCGTTGTAACATAGACCCCAGCCAGGCTGGTAGCATAGAACCAGCCCAGGTGTAACCATAGACACCCAGGTGCTAAGCACAGGAACCCAGCCCAGGTGTAACATAGACCCAGCCCAGGTGTAACATAGACCCAGCCCAGGTGTAACATAGACCCAGCCCAGGTGTAACATAGACCCAGCCCAGGTGTAGCACAGACCCAGCCCAGGTGTAACACAGACGCATTCCAGGCGTAAGGTATATTCAAACCATGCAGGTGTAGCGCCTCAGCGCAGAGCATTCACAGGTAGTCTGTATTTTCGCATAATTTGCATCCATATGCCATTAACGGTGGTTGAGATTTATTACTTTATGGATCTAAATTGCGCGTAATAAACGTTGAACATGGTCGCATCATTTAGTGACTAGCCCAGCTAACAGTGTCTCTATTATGCGCTCGGAGATGGCTCCCCTGCAAGTAATAACATCCGAGTTGTACCCTTGTGATTAAAAACATATTTAGTGCCTGGAATAGTCAGGCCAGCGACGTCTACGTGCGCTAGTTACTGTACGCTAGCGGATTTGAGCTATGGGTGTTACATTGCTGCGTAGCGTATGTAATATGAGTGCAATAGGGAGGGGAACGATAGCAAAAACACCGATCGTAACAATAACAAAAATAACAACAGAAGCAACACGAAAAAACACAAGACGACAAGAGCAAGACAAAAGTATGATAACAAAAGTAGTAACAGAGCAATGCTACAGCAACAACAACAACAACAACAACAACAACAACAGTAGCAGCACCAATAGCAAGAGCAACAACAACAACAGCAATAATAATAATAATAATAATATTAATAATAACAATAACGACGGCAACAACAACAACGGCGACGACGACGACGACGACGGCGACGATGACCACTACGATGACGACCAAAAGAATAACAACAGAATCGCAATAACGATAACGATAACGATAACGTCCAGCGACGGTGATCACGTCATCAGTAACGTCGGCAGCATTAACATTGAACTTTAACGAAGCAAGGCAACACTGAAGCTCGACCAATCGATACGTGTCGGAATTAAGAATGCTCAGTCGAATCTGCCGATATGAAATTTAAGAAAGACGCGAACAACGACGAAAAACACAGACGTACACGATCATACATTTTTCATGAGCAGCGATTTGCATACACGCGGCCAGACAACAACAGAGAACTTCCACCAGCATCCCCCTTCTTCTCTTTCCCGACTACGCGCCCCATTATGGCAAAACGAACATACTCAAATCGAATTCGACTTAATGGCCTTTGTAACGATTTCTATAGACTCGGCAGACATGAGCTGCGGAAAGGGCTCTTCGCATGATAGATGCATCGATTGCGAGCAATAATTCATTTAGCTCCCCGCCAGGCTCACGCAAAGATTCGGACGAAAAGTGTTATTTGACTTCGAAGAGACGATCCTCAAGAGAGATAGAAATGGAAAGATTGAGCCAGAGAGTTAGGATAAAGGCGACAGAGAGACAGGCAGACAGACAGACAGACAAACACACGCACATACACAAACAGACATACAGACAGACACACGCACATACATACACGCACGCACGCACACACACACACACACACGCGCGCGCGCGCACGCACGCACGCACGCACGCACGGAAGCGGAGGAGAGATTCGAGAGATGCACAGCGACGCTAGCTGGCTGGCTGAGTGGCTGGCAGGCTGGCGTGATGGAGCACATCTGTGTAAGATGGCACTCTTATCTAGCACGGAGTGTTAGAACCAGTTGTTAGAACGTGACGAGATGGTTTTCCGTTAGGCGCAACGGCGTCCTCGCATCGCCGTCAGTTTCTCCCTCTCTCTCTCTCTCTCTCTCTCTCTCTCTTTCT
>NW_014577091.1:722570-732677 GCF_000485595.1 Priapulus caudatus | reverse complement strand
CTACTACTACTACTACTACTACTACTACTACTACTACTACTACTACTACTACTACTACTGCTGCTGCTGCTGCTGCTGCTGCTGCTGCTACTACTACTACTAATACTAATACTAATACTAATACTAATACTAATACTAATACTAATACTAATACTAATACTAATACTAATACTAATACTAATACTAATACTAATACTAATACTAATACTAATACTAATACTAATACTACAGTACTACCAATAATAATATTACTGCTACTCTTGCTGCTATTGCTGCTGCCGCCGCCGCCTCCGCCGCTGCTACTGATTCTACTGTTGTTACTGCTACTGTTACCGCTGATACTGATACTACTGCAGCTGCGGCTATTGTTAACAGATCAGAGCCCCCTCGTTATTAGCTTATCGGGCGGTATCAACACTAGAGCGTAGATTACAGTGTGCACACATGGGCTGGTGGGGGCGTATTCCGCGCGCAGACGATTTTTATCAGCAGTCATGAATTGAGGTCTTTATACGCAAACCATTGATATTATAATAACGACTGCTGATGTCGAGAAGCAGTATGCAGAAGAAGGAAGGGGAGGAGGAACAGGATGGGGGGGAGGGGTTATGGCGATGAGAAAAGAGGTGGCAACGTTCCTATTACCATATATGCAGGCATGCAGGCAAAATAAAGGGGTTAGGGCACGGAGAAGGGGGTCTATATCCGACGTAGCCAACGATGAAGGAACCCCTTACGGTATAGGTAGAGAGGAAGGTAGAGGGAGACGCACGCACCTACAGGCAGATAGGGACACGTACGGTTTACAGTACGTGGGCAGAGTGAAGGCGTATGTAGTTGCTGACAGACAGGCCACAACACGGGGCCGGGAGCGCCCGGGCAGCAATGACAGTAACTGTCTCTATCGTTGAGGTATCGCAATTTATCTCCGTAAATATTTACTTAACCCTTGGGCCGCACCGAAATATCCGCGCTTATATCCAACCACTGACGGGTCTGTAGTACGCGGAAGGTGAAGCGCACTGCGGGAGTATATACGCGCGTGAGGCTGGCTGGCTACATGCACACACAGAAGCGATGCCTGGCAGCGTGTCTGAGGTTAACGACTTTGCTAATTAAGATCGCCTGCATTAGCAATTAATGGCCGTGGCATGTGAGAGCGAAAGTAAAGTGATAAGACATCTTAGAGGAAAAAATTCGAGGTGTAAGTTATATAGCGTACGTGGAGTAATGCAGGCAATATCAACTGTCTAGTCTCTCGCCCCCTCTCTCAGCTGTCGCACGAAGCGCTGTGTTAACAATCACACACTGACACCCGCGCGCACACACATACACGTACACGCATATGCATACGCACACCCACGCACACCCACGCACCCACGCACACACACACACACACACACACGCACACACACACACACACACACACACACACACGACACACACACACACACACACACAGACACACACACACACACACACACACACACACACGACACACACACACACACACACACAGACACACACACACGACACTCGCCTCACCCTCACCAGGCTGCCTTGCGCGACCTGCGTGTGGCGGGTCCATCCTCGACGACATGTGTCACCCGCCTGGCATTCAGTCAGCAACATATAGCCAGCACTACGACGGTGATGGTGACGATGATGTTCTGCCTCATTGCTCTAAAACAAAATATCAAAACAAAAAGGCAGGAAGTTGAAATCTTAGAATGCGCAAAAAGTGAGTCTGAAATTAGGTGAGAGTGTACAACAGAATGCGCAGCGGCGGGAGCGTTAGATAAAGAGCGGGAGGGAGAGAGGAGAGCGGGTATCGAATGAGACATGTAAAACGAGCACGGTGAGAGACAAGAGACGAGACGAGTGGAATTTAAAAGGGATAGAACTGGAGCAGAGAATACAGAGAGAGGGAAAGATGGACAAATAAAGACGAAATTAAGGAGAGCGGCGGAGGCAGGGTCGGGCAACATAGAGAAATAAGGCGAGAGACTGCGACTGATATTATTAATATATTATTATATATATATATATATATAATATATCATATATATATATATATAGTATATATGTATATATATATACATAATATAGTATATATATATATATATATATATATATAGCGAAAGCGAGAGAGAAAGATAGCGAAGAAAAAAGAAGGAAATAGATGCACATACAATTATAGAAGCATAAAACAACAACAATTAATGAAAGGATTCAGACCGACACAGCCAGCGGTTGAGGTAAGTAAAGAAAAGGGACCATGTGTATCCGATTTAACTTCAAACATATTAATTTTACAAACATGCCGACATACAAACACGTGCAGGGCACTATCTATATGTTTACATACTCCTGTTGCTGTGTATGTGCACGTATTTACACACAAATCTATGGTACATGGATGCTGCATACACGTACATGTATACTGCTACTACACACGCTCGCTAATGCACGCACACACTCACAGACGAATGCACCCATCCAGGCACGCATGCACACCCACACACACCACGTCCGCACACTCACATACACACAGACACACACGCACGCACGCACTACACGTGCGTGTCTATTACCGAGTATATAATATCATATCCGCGTGTGTACGTGAGAAAACACACGTATGCACACGGGCGCATACCCGCACATCCGAGTTCACACGAGTATAATAAGTTGAATAAGTAAATAATATATTCCTCCGAGTAATACCGACAATAAAACTAACCGGAGTAGAGTCCGCGCAAACTATAACTGCGAAAACTATACAGCCGAGGCTGTATACGAACACGTACATACCTATTACACAAATACGGATGATGACGATGAAGATAACTCTTGACTGCCACTGAATGCGGGGGCCGTTGCTCTATTGCTAACAACGAGCACCGCGCAGCATGATCTGATCTAGCGTGCACGCCGATGTGAAAAACGTTGAGAAAACTTACAGTAACACGCAGTCAGTATAAGCTCTCATCTCTCGCTCTTGCGCTCGCTCTCATTCACTGCGTGCGAAGCTTGTATGTGTGTGTGTTTGACTGAGCTGCCGCCGCCAGCCAGCTAGGCAATATCAGGGGCAATAAACGCAGGTCTAGCGCGAGCATGGGACGGCCCAATAGGAGCAGAGCAAGAGCGCGAACGCAGAGAGCGCGCAGGAGGAGAGTAAGGATGGCGACACAGCGAGAAAGATAGAGAGGAAGAGGGTGAGATGGGAGAGAGAAAAAAGACGATGAAAGAGCGTGTGAAACAAAGATCGGGGCAGGAGAGCGTAAGCAGATGAAACATCGCTGCTAAATCTACCATCTTCTTGAATATACACAGTATTCATCCTTGAACCTCCTACTGTCACGTACTCCTAGCTAGATATCCCATCCTCCCACTCATCATGTACTCAGAACTATCTATCCCATCCTCCCACTCATCATGTACTCAGAACTATCTATCCCATCCTCCCACTCATCATGTACTCAGAACTATCTATCCCATCCTCCTACTCATCTGAGCCTTCGTCTCTTCCTGCGCTGTCCGCTGCTGCGCGCTACGCTACTGCTGCGCTCGCTACTCCTCTCTTGTTTCACTGCGCTGCTGCTACTGACTGCTGCTGCTGTCCTACTACTACTCTACTTGTGCTGCTGCTCGCTGCTGCTGCGCTGCTGCTGCCGAACTGCTGCTGCTGCTATGCTACTACTCTAGCTACTACTACTACTACTACTACTACTACACTTACTACTTACTCACTGACTACTACTACTGCTTGCTAGCTGCTACCGCCTGGCTGCTGCTACTACTACTACTAACTACACACTACTACTACTACTACACCACCTACAACACTACTACTACTGCTCTGCTGCTGCTCTGGTCAAGCGCGTACGGCGCTGCTGCTGCGCTACTACCTACTACTGACTCACTTACATACTACTCAGACTACTACTAAACCCTACTACTACCAGCTGACAACTGACATACCCTGTGCTGCGTCGACTGTGCTCGCTGCGTGCTATCGCTCTCATCAACTACTACTTCTCTTATAAAACTGCGAATCAATCAACTACTACACTTACTTCTTCTCGTTAAAAACACAAATACAATCACTATATTAATATCCTAATGAATCTAAAATACTAATACATAATACTAAACTAAGACTAATAGCTAATACTAATACTGAATACTAGTTACTCAATACTCACAGTACTACCAATAATAATATTAACTGGCTACTCTTGCTTGCTATTGCTGCTGCCGCCGCCGCCTCCGCCGCTGCTAACTGATTCTACTGTGTTTACTGCTACTGTTACCCTGATAACTGATACTACTGGCAGTAGCGGCTATTGACAGATCAGAGCCCCCTCGATTATTACTTATCGGGCGGGTATTTCAACACTAGAGCGTAGATAAACAGTGTGCGAACAATGGGCTGGTGGGGGCGTATTCCGCGCCGGCCAGACGATTTTTTATCCAGCAGCTATGATTGAGGTCTTTATACCAACCATTGATATTATAATATACTACTGCTGAGTCGAGAAGCAGTATGCAGAAGCAAGGAGGGGACGGAGGAATCAGGAATGGGGGGGGGGTATGGCGATGAAAAGAGGTGGCAACGTTCCTATCACCATATATTGTGCAGGCATGCAGCGCAAAACTAAAGGGGTTTAGGGCAGCGGAGAAGGGGGTCTATATCCGACGTAGCCAACGATTACAGGAACCCTTCACGGTATCCGGTAGCAGAGGAAGGTAGAGGGAGACGCACGCACCTACAGGCAGATAGGGCACGTAACGTTTTATCAGTACGTGGGCAGAGTGAAGGCGTATTGTAGTTGCTGACAAGAGCAGGCACAACACGGGCCCGGGAAGCGGCCCGGGCAGCATGACAGTAACTGTCTCTATCGTTGAGGTATCTGCAATTTATCTCCGTAAATATTTACTTAACCCTTGGGCCGCACCGAAATATCGCGCGCTTATCTGCCAACCACTGACGGTCCTGTAGTACGCGAGAGGTGAACCGCAACTACCGCTGCGGAGTATATACGCGGCGTGAGGCTTGGCTGCTACTGCCACACATCAGAAAGCGATGCTGGCCAGCGGTCTGACGGTTAACGAACTTTTGCTAATTAAGGATCGCCTGCATTAAATTTAATGGCCGTGCATCGTGAGAGCGAAAGTAAAGTAGATAAGACATCCTTAAGAAATAAATTCGAGGTGTGATTTATAGTAGCGTACCGTGATAATGCAGGCATGATCAACCTGTCTAGTCTCTCCGCCCCCCTCTCCTCAGCTGTCGCACGACAGCGCTGTGTGTAACATCACACACTGACACCCGCGCGCACACAAATACAACGTACACGCATATGCATACGCAAGCACCACGCACACCACCACGCACGCCACGCCACACACACACACACACCACACACACACACACACATCACACACATCACCACCACGCGCAACAACACCACACACACACACACACCACCACACACACCACACATCCGCCGCGCGACACAGCGAGGCACACACACACACAACACACCAACTACACACACACACACACACACACACACACACACACACACATACACACACAGCCGCACACACAGCGGCACACACACACACACACACACACACACACACACGACACTCGCCTCACCCTCACCAGGCTGCCTTGCGCGACCTGCGTGTGGCGGGTCCATCCTCGACGACATGTGTCACCCGCCTGGCATTCAGTCAGCAACATATAGCCAGCACTACGACGGTGATGGTGACGATGATGTTCTGCCTCATTGCTCTAAAACAAAATATCAAAACAAAAAGGCAGGAAGTTGAAATCTTAGAATGCGCAAAAAGTGAGTCTGAAATTAGGTGAGAGTGTACAACAGAATGCGCAGCGGCGGGAGCGTTAGATAAAGAGCGGGAGGGAGAGAGGAGAGCGGGTATCGAATGAGACATGTAAAACGAGCACGGTGAGAGACAAGAGACGAGACGAGTGGAATTTAAAAGGGATAGAACTGGAGCAGAGAATACAGAGAGAGGGAAAGATGGACAAATAAAGACGAAATTAAGGAGAGCGGCGGAGGCAGGGTCGGGCAACATAGAGAAATAAGGCGAGAGACTGCGACTGATATTATTAATATATTATTATATATATATATATATATAATATATCATATATATATATATATAGTATATATGTATATATATATACCTAATATAGTATATATATATATATATATCTATATATACGAACGCGAGAAGAGACAGATAGCGAGAAAAAAGACGGACATAACTGCCATACCAGATTTATAGAAAGCATAAAAACAACAACAGTTAATGAAAAGGATTCAGACGCACCTAGCCAGCGTTGAAGGTAAGTAAAGAAAAGGGACCCTATGGTATCCGATTTAACCTTCAAACAGATTATTTTACCAAACATGCCGGACCATACAGTAACACTGCAGGCACTATCTTGATGTTTGACATAGACCTCTGTTGCTGTGTATGTGCACGTATTTACACACAATCTATGGTACATGGCATGCTGCATACACGGTACATTGTATACCCCCTGCTAGTGACCACACGCTCGTAATGCAACGCACACAATACAGACGAATGGCACACGCCAGT
Source organism: Priapulus caudatus (assembly GCF_000485595.1). Taxonomy (NCBI): domain Eukaryota; kingdom Metazoa; phylum Priapulida; class Priapulimorpha; order Priapulimorphida; family Priapulidae; genus Priapulus; species Priapulus caudatus. The sequence goes on along the minus strand of NW_014577091.1, from coordinate 726,032 downwards.
CCAGGCACGCATGGCACACCACACACACCCGCACGTCCGCAACACAATACACCAGACACACAGGCACGCCACGCGACATAACACGTGCGTGTCTATTACCCGATTATATAATATCGATATCCGTCGTGTGTACGTGACTAAAACACACGTATGCAGCCGGCTCGCATACCCGCACATTCCGAGTTCAACACGAGTAATAATAGTTAATAAGTTAAATAATGATCATTCTGCCGAGTAATTACGCGACAAATAAACTAACCGGAGAGTCGCGCAAACATAACTGCGAAAACTATACAGGCCAGGCTGTATATCGAAACAGTACATACCTGCATGACATCAAATACGCGATGATGACGATGAAGATAACTCTTGACTGCCACTGAAGTGCGGGGGCCGTTTGCTCTAATTGCTAACAACGAGCACCTGCGCAGCTTGCATCCTGATGATAGCGTGCAGCGATGTGAAAAACGTTGAGAAAACTTACAGTAACACGCAGTCAGTATAAGCTCTCATCTCTCGCTCTTCTTGCGCGCTCTCATTCACTGCGTGCGAAGCTTGTATGTGTGTGTGTTTTGACTGCAGCTGCCGCCGCCAGCCAGCTAGGCAATATCAGGGCAATAAACCAGGTCTAGTCGCCGAGCATGGGAACGCCCAAGTAGAGCAGAACAAAGAGCGCGGAAGCGCAGAGAGCCGCAGTGAGAGAGTAGAGGATGGCGAAACAGCGAGAAAGATGAGAGGAAAGAGGTGAAATTGTAGAAGAGAAAGAAGACGTAATAGAGCGTGTGAAAATCAAAGACTGGGGCAGGAGAGCGTAAGCGAGATGAAACCAGTCGCTGCTAATCGTACATCCTTCTTGAACTATAACAGCCGCATGTATTCCAGTCCTTGAACCACCTACTGCACGTACTCCTAAAGCTAATACTCATCCTCACACCATCATCATGCTACTCAGAACTATCTATCCCATCCTCCTCCACCATCCATGCTACTCCGAACTATACTATTCCATCCTCCCCACGTCATTGATGTACTCAGAACTATCTATCCATCCTCGCTACTCATCATGTACTCAGAACTATCTATCACCATCCTCCCACTTCATCATGTCTCCAGACACTATCTATCCGCATCCTCGCGACTCACACGTACCTCAGAACTATCTATCACATCCCCCCCATGCATGTACTAGAACTATCTTATCCCATCCTCACACGGTCATCAGTACTTCAGAACTATCTGAACTCCCATCCTCCGACTCATCATGTACTCAGAACTACATCTATTCCCATCCTCCCTCATCATGTTACTCTCAGAACTATTCTATCCGCCTTCCTCCACTCATCAATGTACTCAGACTACTATATGATCCCGGATCCTTCCGCACTCATCATGTACTCAGAACTATCTAATCCCATCCTCCCCACTCATTATGTAGCTGCAGAACTATCTTATCTTCCTCACAACACTCAATCATGTAACTCCAGACTATCTATCCCGTCCTCACTTCAATCCATGTACTCCAGAACTATCTATTATCATCCTCCGCACTCATCATGTACTGAGAACTATCTATCCCATCCTCCCACTCAATCATGTAATCGAACTACCTATCCCAATCTCTCCACCACTCATCAAGTTGTACTCAGCCACCATCTATCCCATCCTCCCACTCATCATGTATTCTGAAGCTATCTTCCCATCCTGCCCCTTCCAAAAAAATCACGTACTCAGCAACCTATCTATCTACATCCTCCCCATCATCAATTACTCAGAACTATAATATCCCATCCTCCCACTCATCATGTACTCCATAGATAACTGATCTATCCCATCCTGCCCACTCATCATGTACTCAAACTATCGTATCCATCCTCCCACTCAGTCATGATACTCAGAACTATCTAATCCCATCCTCCCACTCATCAGTGTATAGAACTATCTATCCCAGTCCCTCCCATCTCATCAAATGTACTCAGAACTAATCTATTCTATCCTCCCACCTCAATTCATGGTACTTCCCAAGAACTAATCTATCCACCATCCCTCCCCACTTATCATGTACTCAGAACTATCTATCCCATCCCTCCCACTCATCATGTACTCAGAACTAGTCTATCCATCCTCCCACTCCATCATGTATTGCCTAGCTGAGTCTATCCCATTAATTCACTATTAATTTACTCAGAACTTACTCTATCACATCCTCCAACTCATCATGGTAACTCAGACTATCCTATCCATCCTCCCACTCATCTGTACTCAAGAACTATCTATCCCATCCTCCCACTCATCATGTACTCAGAACTATCTTATCCCATCCTCCACTCATGCATGTACTCAAGAACGTTCTTATCCCATCCTCCCATCATCATGTACTCAGAACTATCTATCCCATCCTCCTACCACTCCGTCACGTTTCCTATAATCATAAGATTCTAGGTCCTAATTGCTCGTGTATCGCAAAACCGTCTCGTGCGCAAGGACACAGATTCATTTATTACAATTTCCAGCTCCATTCATTCCTAACATGATTTCTCGCTTTTATTAAAATACACACACACATACACACACACACACACAACACTACCACACAGCACGAAGCAACACACACCACACCACACACAGCCAGCCACCACACACATGTCATACAACACACATACACAGGCGCGCGGCGTTTCTATTATACATCAGATCCTACGGACGGGTGTAGAAGTGGAGCAACAAACGCAATAATAATTAGCATTAGCGTTAGATCCAGATGCAAATCTAGATCCGGATGCAGATTCAGATTGGGGTCTAAATCCAGAGTCCAAAATCTTTTATACGCGCGTGATTAATGTTTATTACGCCTCCACGTTAGGTAGGTGTCGCTTAGCATAGGTAGGTGTCAACCGCAGCGCAATAGGTAGGGTGTCACGGCTAATCAATAGATAGGTGTCGCCTAGCAATAGTTAGGTGTCAACCCCAGCAAAGGTAAAGGTGTGGCCTAGCAATAGGTATAAGTGTCGCCTGAGCAATAGGTGGGTGTCACGCTAGCAATAGGTAGTGTCACCTAGCAATAGGTAGTGTCACCCCGACAAATTAGGTACGGTGTCGCCTACAAAGCGTAATAGGTGTCGTAATAGCAATAGGATATAGGTGTCGCCATAGAGCATAGCTAGTGTGTGGCCATAGCAATAGGATAGGATAGTCGCCAAGCATAGGTAGGTTGTCGCCTCAGACATAAGTTCGTGTCACTCGCATTAGCTAAGGTGTCACCTAGCAATATGGTAGGTGGTGCCTAGCAAATAGGTAGGTGTCACCTAGCAAGGTATAGTGTCGTCTACAATCAGGTAGGTGTACCTAGCAATAAGGCTCAGTGTGCACTTAGCAATAGAAGTGTTCACGCTAGCAATAAGGTAGGTGTCACCCAGCAATAGGTAGGTGTCATACCCTAGCAATAGGTTAAATTAGTTGTCACCG
>NW_014577091.1:713623-722545 GCF_000485595.1 Priapulus caudatus | reverse complement strand
ATCGTACTTCAGAACTAATCTATCCTCATCCTCCCACTTACATCGATGTCCTCAGAACTATCTATCCCATCCTCGCGACTCATCACCGTACTCAGAACTATCTATCACATCCCCCCTCATGTCATGTACAGAATATCTTATCCATCCTCACACGGTCATCAGTAACTTTCAGAACTATCTACTCCCATCCTCCTGCACTTCATCATGTACTCAGAATCTATCTATCTCATTCCTCCCCCTCATCATGTTACTCTCAGAACTATCTATCGCCATTCTCGTCCACTCATACATGTACTCGACTACTATCTGATCGGCATCCTCGCACTCATCATGTACTTCAGAACTATCTAATCCCATCCCCCCACTCATCTATGTTAGTCAGAACTATCTTATTCTATCCCCCACTCAATCATTGTAACTCAGACTATCTATCCATCCTCACTTCATTCCATGTACTCCAGATATCTAATCCATCCTCGCACTTCATCCATGTACTGAGAACTATCTATCCATCCTCCCACTCATCAATGTATTCCTGCTATCCTTATCCCAATTCTCCAGCCACTTCATCATTGTACTCAGCCCAACCTATCTATCCCATCCTCCCACTCATCATGTACTCAGAACTATCTATCCCATCCTCCCACTCCGCACGTGTTCCTATCATATAAGATTCTAGTCTATTGCTCGTGTATCGCACCGTCTCGTGGCAAGGACCAGACACCTTTCATTTGTATTATCAATTTCCAGCTCCCTTCCTTCCAACAGTGATTTCCTGCTGTATTAAAATCAATCACACACAACATATCACTCACACACACACACACACATGCACACAACACTGCACACAGCACACACACACACACACGACACACAACACACACACACAACACACAGTGCCACACAGGCGCGCGCGTTCATTATAACATCACTCTACGGAGGGGTTAGAAGTGAGCAACCAAACCAATAAAATTAGTCATTAGCGTTAGAATCCATGGATCAAATCTAGATCCGGATGGCAGACTCAGATTTGGGCTAAAATCCAGATCTCAAAATCTGTGTTAGTACGCGCGTGATTGAACGTTATTCACGCCTCACGTGGCTAGGTGTCGCCGTAGCAATAGGTAGGTGTCGCCTTAGCAATAGGTAGGTGTTCACCCAGGAATTGTAGGTGCTTACCGAGCAGAGGAGGAGCAAGACAGCAATAGGTAGGTGTCACCGTAGCACATCGTAGTGTCTACCCAGCAATAGTAGGTTGTCGCCTAGCAATGGTAGGTGTCGCCTAGCAATAGTAGGTGTCACCGCCAGCAAAGGTAGGTGTGCCTAGAATAGGCGGTGTCACCTAGCAATAGAGTAGGTGTCACCTTAGCAATAGGCTCGGTGCTTCACCTAAGCAATAGGTCGGTGTCCTAGCAATAGGTATTGGTGTCCCCCGCATAGCAATAGGTAGTGTGGCCTAGCATAGGTAGTATCAGCGTAGCAATCATGGCTAGGTGTCACCCAGCACATAGGGTAGTTGTCGCCTAGCAATAGATTAGTTGTCGCCTAGCAATAGGTAGTGTCGCCTAACCAATAGGTAGGTGTCACCCAAGTCAATACGTACTAGGTGTCACCTAGCAAAGTAGGTGTCATCCTTAGCATAGGTAGTGTCACCTAGCATATAGTCGGTGTCACCTAGCAATAGTCGGTGTCACCCACAATTAGGTAAGGTTGTCGCCTAGCAATAGTAGGTGTCGCCTAGCAATAGGTATGTGTCCACTAGCATAGTAGGTGTCAACTCTAAGCAAAGGTCAGTGTCACTCAGCAATAGGTAGGTGTCACCTAGCAATAGGTCGGTGTCACCCCAGCAATTAGGTATAGGGTCACCGCAGCAATTAGGTATATGTGGGTGTCGCCTAGCAGTAGGTATAGGTGGTCGCCTGCAAATCAGGTAGGTGTCGGCTAGCAATAGGTAGCGGGCGCCTGCAATAAGTAGGTGTCACCTTGCAATAAGCTTAGCGTGTCACCTAGCAATAGGTCAGTTCGCCTAGCAATAGGACTGTCGCCTAGCAACAGGTTATGGGTGCACCGTAGCAATAGGCTAGGTGTCAACCTGCGTTTTGGATCGACGGCCTAGCAATGCAACATTTTCTAATCATACTTGATTGAACATGAGCCGATTTTTTCGGCGTAATAGACATTCACTAGACGGTGTCGGTTAAATATATACATTTTCTCTCGTATAAAATCTGTGAGCGGAGTACGTCGCCGGGCTGACTGTGTCCAAGTACTGTCTCCACTCGGCCGTAACCTTCAAGTTCTGCAATGGTCAGCAAGTGTCACAGTCCAAATGGCGTGCAGCGCGCACGAGTACGCGCCCAATGACATGCACCACGACGCTCGCACCCTCCATCAGTGTCCGTCCGTCTGTCCGTTCGGCGGTTTTCGGTTTCCTTTTTTTAGTTTCGCGTTTCAATGTTTCGTTTCCAAGCAGACCAACACCGATAATATAGGTTGGCACCTGTTGTCCCTGTACTAACGTCTCTTTTGTTTATTCGTTCTGAAAGTCTGTCACGCGCTAAGCCTGTGAGATATGCTTATACGAATCCCAGAGTAATAATTTACTGTCCATTAACGTATTCTTAGCACCTACAGAGAACACTTTTAATGAATCTTTGATAAAATGATACACTCATACGTTATGTGATAAAATTTCAATGAGGGCCGAAATGAGGAAGAACTTTTTTTGTTCTTCCTGGAAATATAAACCGATGGAGCCAATAATAGTGGCTGCAACAGTGCGTAAATCACGTCTTGTTTTAATTGCAGCTGTTAAATCAGGCAACTCCAGTTGTACTGTAGCGTCCTATAGTTTGGGGAGCATAATTAGGTTGAGGATAACAGCGAAAAAGACAGCGAGTGAGAAAAGAGAGAGAAAGGAGAGGGAGAGAGAGTGAGAATGTGTAAAAGCTAAAATGACATAGGAATAGGTTGTGTGAAGAGTGTTTATTAACGAATAAAGAAGCAGAGGCGGCGTAAAATTGGAGGATGAAGGTATATTACAACTTATGGGTCGAAAGATTACGAACAGAAGAGGAGATGGCAGCTAAGACGGATATAAGATAAAGAGAGACACGGTAGAATAATAGAAGGTGGCTACTCGATATAGAAAAGTTTTGGCGGAACGATAGTAGTCGATGAGCACGCGTAGAGGGCGGAGGTTAACGAAGAATTCAGTGATATAGGTTTAACTCAGCATCTTTATGCCATTCACTTTACATATCGACATACATACCGGATCATGTAATGTCTATTTATCATTTTTATATTATATACTGTCTAACATTTAAAATTATCGTGTCTTTATTCAATAATAAATGAATAATATGTAACACTAATTACAAGAGCAGAATTTGGTCTCACAGACCAAAAATAAACATAGATATGAGATTACATTAGAACCAACCAAACATGGTTCAGGACCGAGCTCTGCGGTGAGCCAAGACGCTGTCCCTAGATTTTTTGCAAAAACTCTAATTCAAAAACGTAAGATATGTAGATAGGCAGAGGATTAGCAATAGGTATAGGTGTCGCCTAGCAATAGGTAGGTGTCGCCTAGCAATAGGTATAGGTGTCACCTAGCAATAGGTAGTTGTCGCTTAGCAATAGGTATAGGTGTCGCCTAGCAATAGGTAGTTGTCGCCTAGCAATAGGTAGGTGTCGTCTAGCAATAGGTAGGTGTCACCTAGCAATAGGTATATTTGTCGCCTAGCAATAGGTAGGTGTCGCCTAGCAATAGGTAGGTGTCACCTAGCAATAGGTATAGTTGTCGCCTAGCAATAGGTAGGTGTCGCCTAGCAATAGGTAGGTGTCACCTAGCAATAGGTAGGTGTCACCTGCCGTTGATCGACGCCTAGCAAGCAACATTTTCTAAATGCATACTTGATTTGACATGAGCCGATTTTTTTCGCGTACACAGAATTTCACGACGTCGTAAATATAACATTTTCTTTCGTATAAAACTGTAGCGAGTACACGCCAGGTACTTGTGCCAAGTACGTCTCTACTCGGGCCGGTAACCTTCAAGTTCTGCAAGTCAGCAATGTCACACGCAAAAGCGTGAGCGCGCACGTACGCGCCCATACATGCACGCACGCACGCTCGCACCCATCCATCAGTCCGTCCGTCTGTCCGTCCGTCCGTCTGTCCGTCCGGCCGTCCGGCCGTCTTTGGTTCCCTTCCCTTAGTTTTCGCGTTTCAATGTTTGCTTTCCAACAGACCAACACCATAATATAGGTTGGCACCTTGCCCTAACTAGACTCTCTTTTGTTATCTCTGAAAGTTGTCACGCGCTAACATGTGAGAATGCTTATACAATCCAGAGTAAATAATTTACTGTCCATTACGTATCTCTGTAGCACTCTACAGAGACTACTTTTAATGAATCTTTGATAAAATGAATACACTCAACGTTATGTGATAAATTTCAAGAGGGCCGAAAGAGGAAGAACCCTGAAATATAACCGATGGAACCAATAATAGGTGGCGCCACAGTGCGTAAATCCGTCCTGTTTAATTGCAGCTTTTAAAATCACGGCAACTCAGTTGGTACTGTACGCGTCCTATATTTCGGAGCATATTAGGGAGATAAACAGCGAAAAGACAGCGAGTGAGAAAGAGAGAGAAGGAGAGGGAGAGAGAGTGAGAATGGTGTAAAAGAAAATGACATAGGAATAGGGAAAGTGTATTAAAGAATAAAGAACAGAGGCGCGTAAAATTGGAGGATGAAGGTATAACAACTAAGGGTCGAAGATACGAACAGAAGAGCAGATGACAGCTAAGACGGAAATAAGATAAAGAGAGAACACGGTAGAAAATAGAAGGTGCTACTCGATATAGAAATAGCGGAACAAGACGACTGAGCAAGCGTAGAGGGCGGAGGAAGGAGAATTCAGTGGTATAGTTTACCATCATCTTATCCCATCACTTACATACACATACATTATCCGGAAATCATGTAACGCATATCATAAAAACAGTCAACTTTAAAATTATCGTGTTCTTTATTAAATAAATAAATGAATAAACGTAACACTAATTTACAAGAGCAGAATTTTGGTCTCACCATATCCAAAAATAAACATAGATATGAGATTACATTAAATCAACCAAACATGGTTCAGGACCGCAGCTCTCGGTGAGCAATGGGACAGCTGTCCCTAGATTTTTTGCAAAAACTCTAATGCAAAAAACGTAAATAAATGTAGATAGTCGACCAAAATTAGACCTACAGTCTCATCTTATCCCACATGTTGTTTATTTATTGAAACTATGAAAAATGTATCCCCTCGTGACTGCACAGTTAGAGTAAAAGCTTTTCCCCACATCCAGAGATTTTTCTTTGCTAGGGATTTTCTATTCCACCATTTTACTTGTGTATTCAATTATAAGGCATTCAATCTTCCCGAATTTCCATGTACTGTAATATAAGGTAAGATTTAAAACACATTAGATACATCAGAGAAAAATAAAAATATATAATCTCTTAGTGTATTTGTGTATTATTATAGTAGTTTATTTGTTCGAATCCTAAGAAATTCCTCCCTTGTTATTCCTCAGTTACACCACGACCCCCCCCCTTCTTAGAAACTGGCCAGGCTACATTTGAGGTACTTTTACGATGATACCATTTGTGTTGCCAAGTCACATTGGGCAATATTATATGTCTAAGTTAAGTCAAACCGAGAGCTTTCCTTGTGATTCAGCTCACTCGTGCTCGTACCTGGAGAGCCAGTCGTGAGACTGTAGCGAGGCAAGGATGTAACAACGAGATGGCAAGGCGGAGTGAAATTGGATTGATCTCATTCGTTTGCCTCGCACGTGTGGCGTTGATAACGACGTGAAGGTAAATATATAAGTAGCGATACTATCTTAGTATATTCTGTTGAACGGTTTTCCGAAGAAGAAGAAAAGAAGAAGAAGAAGAGGAAAGAGAGAAGAGATAAGAAGAAGAAAGGAGAGATGGAGGAGGAGGAGGAGGAGGAGAAAGAAGAAGAAAAAGAAAAAGAAGAAAAAGAGGAGGAAGAGGAGAAGGAGGAGGAGGAAGAAGAGGATGAAGAAGAAAAGGAGGAGGAGGAAGAGATAAGAAGAAGAAGAAGAAGAAGAAGAAGGAGGAGGAGGAGGAGGAGGAGGAGGAGGAAAAAGAAAGAAAAAGCGAAAAAGAAGAAAAAGAGGAAGGAGGAGGAGGAGGAGGAGGAGGAGGAAGAGGAAGAAGAAGAGAAGGAGGAGGAGGAAGAAGAAGAAGAAGAAGAAGAAGAAGAAGAAGAAGCAGAAGAAGAAGAGTAGAGAGGCACGGATGTAACAACGCGATGGCAAGGCGGAGTGAAATTGGATTGATCTCATTCGTTTGCCCCGCACGTGTGGCGTTGATAACGAACGTGAGGTAAATATATAAGTAGCGATACTATCTTAGATATTCTTTGAACGGGTTTTCCGAAGAAGAAGAAGAAGAAGAAGAAGAAGAAGAAGAAGAAGAAGAAGAAGAAGAAGAAGAAAAAGAGGAGGAGGAGGAGGGAGGCGGAGGAGAAAAAGAAAAAAAGAAAAAAAGAAAAAAAAGAGGAGGAGAAGGAGGAGGAGGAGGAGGAAAAGACGGATGAAGAAGAAAAGGAGGAGAGAAGAGAAAGAAAGAAGAAGAAGAAGAAAGAAGAAGAGGAGGAGAGGAGGAGGAGGAAGGAGGAGAGAAGAAGAAGAGAAGAAGGAGGAGGAAGGAGGAAGAAGAGAAGAAGAAGAAGAAGAAGAGGAGGAGGAGGAGGAAGAAGAAGAGAAGAAGGAGGAGGAGGAAGAAGAAAAAAAATAAAAAAGAAGAAAAGAGGATGAGAGGAGGAGGAGGAGGAGGAGGAGGAGGAGGAAAGGAAAGAGGAAGAAGAAGAGAGAAGGAGGAAGGAAGAAGAAGAAGAAATAAACGATAAAAAGACGAAAAGAGGAATGAGGAAGAGGAGGGAAGGAGGAGGACGGAGGAGGAGAAGAGGAGAGGAAGAAGAAGCGACGAAGGAGGAGAGGAGGAGAGAAGACAGAAGAAGAAGAGAGAAGAAGAAGAAACCGAGGAGGAGAGGAGGAGGAGAGAGGAGAGGAGGGAGGAGAGGAGGAGTGAGGAGGAGAGGAGGGAGGAGGAGGAAGAGAAAAAAGAGAAGAAAAGGGGAGGAGGAGGGAAGGAAGAAGAGAAAAGAAGAAGAAGAAGAGGAGGGGAGGCAGGAGGGCAGGAGGAGGGAGGAGGGAGGGAGAAAGAAGAAGAAAAAGAAAAGAAGGAAAAAAGAGGGAGGGGGAGGGGGGAGGGGGCGGGGGGGGGGCGAGGGGCGGGTGGTGGAGGGGAGGGGGAGGACGGAGACAAGGAAAGAAGGAAGAAAAGAGGAGTTAGAAGAGAAGAAGAGTAAGAAGGGGCGGAGGAGGAAGAGGGGGGGAGGCACGGGGGGGGGGGGGAGGGGAGGCGAGGCGGGAGGAGCGAGGAGGAAGGAAGAGAAGAGAAGGAGGGAGAAGAGGAAGAAGAAGAAGAGGAGGAGGAGAGGAGGAGGAAGAAGGAAGCGAAGGAGGGAAGGAGAGGAGGAAGCGGAAGAAGAAAGGAAGGAGAGAGAGGAAGAAGAGAGAAGAAGAAGAAGAAGAAGAAGGCAGAAGAAGAATAGAGAGGCACGATGTAACAACGCGGATGGCAAGGCCGGAGTGAAAATTGGATGATCTCATTCCGTTTGCCCCCGCACGTGTTGTGCGTTGATAACTGAAAGTGAGGGTAAAATATATAAGTAGCGGATACTATCTTAGATATTCTTTGAACCGGTTTTCCCGAAGCAAGAAGCAAGAGGGAAGAAGAGGAAGAAGAGAGAAGAAGAAGAAGAAGAAGAAGAAGAAGAAGTGTAGCCGTTTCTCAATGATCTAAGCAGTGTATATACACACTAACACCTCACACACACACGCACGAACGCCCGCACCGCACACACGCACACACGCACGCAGGCACGCACACACGCACACACACACACACACACACACACACCACACACACACACACACACAACTCACGCACACACACACACACACACACACACACACACACACACAACCACACACCACACACACACACACACACACACACCACACACACACATATATATATATATATATTTATTTATTTATTTATATATGTGCCTTGTTTTGAAGGAAGAGTACTAAGAAACCTAATGGTGGCCGAGACCGAGAGCTGAGGGTAACATTCATTTTCAAGGTTCCACAACATTTTTTCCCGTTTTCCCGTACAAACCCTGTAGAAGCCGTCCTGACGTAAAAACACCAAGTTACACGGCGCTTGGACCACAATGGCTTCATTTTAAATGGAAATCAGATGTGAAAACATAAATTGCTTATATATATATATATATAATAATAATATATATATAATATATATAATATATATATATTATATATATATATATAAGAAATATAAAAGGAAAGAAAGCACCAAATAAAGTGTGACACGATCAGAGATGCGAGTAACGTGGTTTAAATCTGGCAACTTTTTATGTGCCGATTCCATGCTCGGTCAAACTTGTAAAAATAGATAACCTCTATATTCACCACGCCACCCGTGCATGCCTCTGTATCAAATATAGTGAGCGAGCTGTTAAAAGTAATCACATTTATTATTATATAATAATGGTTATATGTTTCAATCAATAATACTTTGTACGAATGCGTATATTCCACACCAGAGCACGTATATCCATATGATAGATTGACTACGTGCTCTGTTCACACTACACGTCTAGGCGCGCGCATTCACATAGTTAACTGCTTATATGGCGCCCTCTATCTCAGTTACGGCTTACCACAGTGAAGATCAATTCACTAACAAGTGCAATATCTTACATGTGACATGTCGTGTAAATATATAGCGGA
>NW_014577091.1:707962-713598 GCF_000485595.1 Priapulus caudatus | reverse complement strand
GAGGCACGCATGTAACAACGCGGATGGCAAGGCCGGAGTGAAAATTGGATTGATCTCATTCGTTTGGCCCCGCACGTGGTTGTGGTTGCATAACGAAGTGAGGTAAAATATATAAGTTAGCGATACTATCTTAGATATTCTTTGAACGCGGTTTTCGAAGCAAGTAAGCAAGAGGGAAGAAGAGCTGTAGAAGAAGAGAGAAGAAGTAAGATAGAAGAAGGAAGTGCTTAGCCGTTTCTCAATGCATGAAGCAGTTATATACACACTAACAACCTCACACACACACGCACGAACGCCAACGCCACACCACGCACAACACGCACAGCAGCCACGCACAGCACGCCACACGACACACACACACACATCACCACACACACACACACACACAACACACCCACGCTCACACAGCACCACACAGCACCACAACACACACCACACACAACACACACACACCACACACACACCACACACACACACCAACACACACATATATATTAATATATATATACTTATTTATTTATTTATATATGTGCTTGTTTTGATAGGAAGAGTCACTAAGAAAACCTAATTGGCTGTGCCGCAGACCGAGCAGCTGAGGGCGTAACATTTCAGTTCAAGCGCCTTCCCACACACTTTTTTTCCGTTTTTTCCGAGACAAAACCCGTGTAGAACCGGTTCCTGGACGTGGAAAAACCAAGTTACACGCGCTTTGGAGCACAATGGACTGTCATTTAAATGGAAATCAGATGGTGAAAACGATAAATTGGCAATATTATATATATATATATATATACTATATATATATATATATACTAGTATATATAATAAGTGTATATATATACTTATATAGTATAATATCAAAAGCATATAAAAGGAAAGAAAGCACCAATAAAGTTGTGACATCACGGGATGCCGAGTAACGTGGTTTATCTGGCAACTTTTATGTGCCGATTCCATGCTCGGTCAAACTTGTAAAAATAGATAACTCTATATTCACCACGCAGCCCGTGGCCTCTGTATCAAATATTAGTGAGCGAGCTGTTAAAAGTAATCACATTTATTATTATATAATATTGGTTATATGTTCAATCAATAATAATTTGTACGAATGCGTATATTCACACCAGAGCACGTATATCATATGATAGATGATACGTGCTCTGTTCACACTACACGTCTAGGCGCGCGCATTCACATAGTTAACTGTTATATGGCGCCCTCTATACTCAGTTACGGCTTACCACCGTGAAGATCAATTCACTAACAAGTGCAATATCTTAGCATGTGACATGTCGTGTAAATATATAGCGGAACTATGTATAATATGACAGCATAGCTATATATATAGTGACTACAAATTGGTTGACATACAAGCATAATCTAGCATATGTTTACTTATATCGTAAGAAAACCTTGTGTAGCAGTTAAAGAACCCTACCCCTGCTGATGATATAGTTACACTTATTCCCGTTCATTTGGATCCGTGTATCGTGTATGCGACCTCGCTGATTACAGTTTATCGAGTAATATGAATTATTTAAGGATTAATTAGCAATACGAATAATACATAGTCGAGTATAGTAGAGAAATGCAATTGCCCGGCAATACCTCATATATTGTCCATTTGGTTCTACCTACAGAAAGCGAACAACCGGCTATGATTAGATACTGTGTTACATTGTATAATTCCAAGTCTACGTACAGACTATATATCTACGCACACCACGCCGCAATACTACATGACCGTCAATTTAACGTTCCATTCTTGACTGCTCGTTAGCGAGAAATTACTCGCCAAAAAATCGACAATGTCTCCGAACGATCCATCGCCACACCATTCAACGTCGAATAGTAACTGCGCATGCGCTGATCCGAGCAATGCATGTTTCCCCGCGAATGTGGAACCCGTTTTAAGAAACAAAATTAGTCTTAAAATCAGCCTTAACATTACCTCTGTCTCGTCGAATGTTGAACAGAAATATCGAACAGAAGTTACGAGTTACTTATACGCAGCGTATAGCGGTCAGGTATGCGTATAGCGGTCAGGTCTGCGAGTAAAAGCTAATTCTAAGATTAACGTGGGGACTAATTTTGTTTCTGACAACGAGCTCATGGCGATTATCCGGGAGTCAGTACGGTGTCATCAGAAACGCTGTCGAGTTAAAAACGAGGGGCGTCTTTATTTCAACGAGAAGGAGTTTAGTTGTCCCACAATGCCCCGTCGTAGTGCCTGCACGCGCGCTAAGACGGGCGGCCAAAGGTCACTATACCAAAACGTATAAGTGGTCCCGCGATATAATAAGAGTAAGTGGTTCCGCTTAATACCACAAGTAATAGCCGGTGTTGTGCTGCTAGCATTCGCTACACTTCGTATATGTTGTTGTGCTTGCGAACACAGGCGACTTCATACAAAGCGGGCGCGCACACACGCACGCACGCACATAGCTGTGGGCAAACACATGCACACATACTCGCGCACACATATACACGTGGAAACACACGCGTACACACATTCTGTGTACACACGCCCTCACGGACACACACGCACACACACACACACACACACACACACACACACAGAACACTCACACACACAATATATATATATATATATATATATATATATATATATATATACACACATCAACCATTTTATACTATATATACTTTATATATATTATATAATATATAATAATACATAGCATGTACATAAAATTATTTAAATATCTTTTATTTATATAATTAATATTCAGTCTATTGCCCGGAGGCTAAAACAAGCAAGGTTTACATTAACATGTGGGTAGGCCTATAACAACAACATGGCGGTGTGCCAGAAAGTGCGTAAGTCTAACTACGTATTATAATGACTCATGCGCTAGCCGCCTCACGTGTACAAATAACTCGCAATACAAAGCGTAACTCACAACAAACTAGCTAGCGCCACCCCCCCGCAAAGAATCCGATCTTTCCTCTCACCTTTCTCTTCAATTCCACTTTCCAACCCTCTGCTCTCCCTCACCTCCATTGCCGTCTCTTGTACCCCCACCCGTTGGCTTCTCTCAGAGCCGCCCACACTTTTTCTCTCGCAGCGCGTTTATTCCGGAACGCCGAGCTGAAATAATCTCTCTCGTCCCGCCAGAAAAGAGCGAGCGTTTTCTTTCTTCACGGCCGCGTAACATTCAGCGGCTTTCTTTCATTCAGATCATTGACGGACTACAGACTGGCGTCGCCGTGGATGCAAGCACAGCGCCATCGCGGGGGCAACCTAGATGTGCAGAGCACGGCGGGCGCGTAAGCCTAACGCAATACGAGGCTTTTCACCCAACAGCTGGCTGCCGTGATCTGTGTGAGTGAGCGGTGCGATGCGTGGCGAACGTGCGTGCGGAGCCGGCGTGTGTGTGTGCTGGGGGTGCGCGGTGTGCGTTTGTGTGTGTGTCTGTTCTCTGTGTGTGTGTGTTGTAGTAGTGTGTGTGTGTGTGTGTTGTGTGTGTGTGTGTGCCTGTTGTGTGTGTGTTGTGTGTGTGTGTGTGTGTGTGTGTGTGTGTGTGATGTGAGTGTTGGTGTGTGGTGTGTGTGTGTGTGTGTGTGTGTGTGTGATGTGTCTGTGTCTGTGTTTGTGTGTGACTGTGTGTGTGTGTGTGTGTGTGTGGGGTGTGTTGTGTGTGTGTGTGTGTGTGTTTGGTGTGTGGCGCGCGCCGTGCGTGCGCCGTGTGCGCTGTGGGTGTGTGTGTGTGCGAAGCGCGTAACGTGTGTGTGCGCCGCGCGCGTGTTGTGTGTGTGTGTGTGTTGTGTGTGTGTGTGTGTGTGTGCCGCGTGTGTACGTTTGTGTGTGTGTGTGTGTGTGTGTGTGTTGTGTGTGTGTGTGTATGTGGCGTGGTGTGTGTGTGTGTGTGTGGTGTGTGTGGTGCAGCGTGTGTGCTGTTGGGTTGATGTGATATGTGTGTGTGCGTTATGGTGTGCGTTGGTGTGTGGTGCGTGTAGATGTAATGTGTGTGTGAGTGTGCCGCTGTGATGTTGTGCTGTGTGCGTGCGTGCGTGCACGCGCGTGATGTGTGTGGTGTGTGGTGTGTTGTGTGTGTGTTGTGTGTGTGGGTGTGTGGTGAAGTGTGTGTGTGTGTGTGTGTGTGTTGTGTGTGTGTACGTTGTGTGTCTGTGTGTGTGTGCTGTAAGGTGTGTGTGTGTGCGTGTGGTGTATGTGTGTGTGTGGTGGTGCGTATGTGTGTTGTGGCGTGTGTGTGGGCGTTGCGTGGTGTGCGCGCGTGTGTACGTTGTGTGTGCGAGCCGCGTCGTGTGCGGTGTGTGTGTGTGTGTGCGCGCCGCGCGCAGTGGTGTGTGTGTGTGTGGTGTGTGTGTGTGTGTGCGTGTGTGTTTTGGGTGGATGTGTGTATGTGTGTGGTGCGTATGTGTTGCGTTGTGTGTGCGTGGCGTGTGTGTGTTGTTGCGTGGTGTGTGTCGTGCGTTGTGTGTGTGGGTGTGTGTGTGTGAATGTGTGTGTGTGTGTGTGTGTGTGTGTGTGTGTGTGTGTGTGTGTGTGTGCATGTGCGCGTGTGTGCGAGCGCGTACGTGTGTGTGAGGTGACCGAATGTTTTGTCCGTGTCGTTGCTGAGCCTCCTCACAGACGACTAATGGCGTGTTTTCTCTCGTTAACAGCCGATACAGTCGCCACGCACGTTGCCATTGTAACACATACTGAGCATTAGCAATGTTGCTAACGCCAGGGGGCCTGAGATGGGATCGGGTGGGGTGGGGCGTAGATCGGGTCATAGTGGGTGATGATTGTGAACAAGTAAGCGGTGCGTTAACTTTCCAAATGTGTGCGATAGATCTGGGTAAGGAATTGTTACAATAAGAGTATTCCAATTTAATTCAAACTATTCAAGTTGTTAGTTTAATACATCCATGAATGGGTAGATGGGGTGGATGGTTGTATGGACTGATGGACGGACGAACGGACGGGCGGACGGGCGGACGGGCGGACGGGCGGACGGGCGGACGGGCGGACGGGCGGACGGACGGATAGACATACAGACGGAGGGACATACCATTTTCCCGTTTCTCATGTTGCGTACAATGTGACAAAACAGTATCTCAGCACAAGGCAAGAGCTTCAATATTTACAGAGTGGCAATTTTTCGATCAGAAGGGTTGTGCGTAAATTTAAACTAGACTCATGTTATTAGGCAATAAACGTCGTTTCTCGGAAGAATGTTTCGGCTTCCTTTATCGCACCCCTTATAGATAGCGATCGAGGTCGAGAAAACGTGTGAGAAATGTAAAGTCTAGTTGTTACTCATAGTATTCAAATCTCAATACGAGGCATGATCGACCACAACTACAAGTGCTTTCTCTAGTAGCCTCGCAACAAATAGTTGTGTATTTCTCTTTCATATAGCCGGGTGGCTCTTACATCATTCACATCCAGGGTTGCTGATGGGACGACACTCTATATCAGCTGCACATTATAACAAATAAATACTCCCCAATATAGTCTTATAAAAGTGAACGATATAACAAAAAGGAAGACGAAAAGTATTAAGTTGAAGGAGGATGAAAAGGACCAAAAAGACGTAATTAAGATGTTGGTGAATAAAATAGAAAAGAAGAATGAAAAGAAGAAGAAGAAGAAGAAGAAGAAG
>NW_014577091.1:702552-707377 GCF_000485595.1 Priapulus caudatus | reverse complement strand
CTCTCTCTCTCTCTCTCTCTCTCTCTCTCTCTCTCTCTCTCTCTCTCTCTCTCTCTCTCTCTCTCTCTCTCTCTCTCTCTCTCTCTCTCTCTCTCTCTCTCTCTCTTGCCCCCTCTTTCTCTCGCTGCCTATTCATCATTCAGTCATCGGCAAACGGGGCTCCTCTCGCGCTGATTGGTCGAGCCCGGCAGTACGCAGCCGATCATATTCTCGTCCGTCGATCGCCTAGCATCGCGAGCGCATGCGCAGTGGGCTTCGGTCGAGTGACACCCCCTCCCCGCCGTTCGTAGGCGAGTCTTGATGAAGAGAGAATGTGAAGTATCATTGTATCGCATTTCGAGTATCAGTGGTAGGCGGAGGAGAGGGAGCGAGGCACAGAGGAGTGGGAGAGGGAGCGAGTGAGACACGCTTTATCGAACCAACAAGCGGCGGTTCGAGTCAAGCAGAAGGAAAACACTCGACACGCTTTCTTGTTCACGGAGAGAGAGAAAGAGCAAGAGAGAGAGAGAGAGAGAGAGAGAGGGGAAGAAGGGGAGAGAGTGTTTGTGAGAGAGAGAGTGTGTTTGTGTGTGAGAGAGGGAAAGAGTCAAGTGTCGCAATAGTTTTGGAATAGTTCATCTGCTAGTAGCTCTGTAACCCCCACATGTACAGCAGTGACGTAGTCGACAATTTTTTAACCGCAAAAATAACAGAAAGCCAGCCGACGTCGCGGGAGGAAATGGTCTGTTATCGTCAGCGTACTCTGCGTCTTATAACAACATCGTCGTCGGCATCTGATACCGACATCATCGTCGGAACCTGATATCATAATCGTCGTCAGCATCCGATATCGTCATCGTCGTCGGCACCTGACAATACTATCATCATCGGTGCCTAATATCAGGATCGTCGTCGTCGTCGTCGTCGTCGTCGTCGTCATCGTCATCGTCGTCGTCGTCGTCGTCGTCGTCGTCATCGTCGTCGTCGCTCAAAGCTTATTGCACGTCGGCGAAGGGTGAGAGAAGACGACGTCGCCGACATGGCTATGAGCCCGAAACAGTCGACGTCGTTCTCTGTCAGCGACATCCTGAGTCCGGTCGCCGACGACGGATACAAGCGCGCGCCGCCGCCGACGTTCGACACAAGCTTTCAACACGCCACCGCGGCGCCATCGTCGCTCGTCGCCGGCTACAGTTGCGGCGTCGTCGGCACGCCGACGTCTTCGTGCGGCAACAACGTCGCCGCGTCGCCCTACCACGTGCACGTGCCGCAGCTCACGTCGTCGTCGACGTCGCCGCACGCGTCGGCCTTCCCGACGCACCAGTATTGCAGCGTCGCCGACGGCCTGTCGTCGGCGTACGGAGATGCGACGTCGGCGGGCGGGGTGCGCTACACGGGTAGCAGCTGGTACGGAGGCAGTACCGACCCACGCCTAAGCCAGAGTAAGTACCAGCTGCCCCCATGCACCACCCACCCACCACCCCACTCCCCGTACCATAGGATTATATATTTATTTTTGTCATAATGTGGATTATGTATTTTATTACTGTGATACTTCGGTTTATTCTATTTATTGCTATGATCTTACAGATTTTACACTTAATTTAAGATGAATCTATTCATCAGTATATGGCTAGGAATACTTTAGTGATAATTCATCACCGGCACATAACCTCATATTTATTCTTCATGTGTCTATATATAAATAAACCTCTTGAAGATAATACACATTCTATGGCGGACACGACGAGCACAACTGTATAGTGACGAATCGGCGGTTGTATCCAGTTTAGGTCAATCTATTGAACAGTAGACCTGATCTATAGGTTTGCGGCAGCGAAAGTAATTAAACCAAATGAACTAACGGCTTCATCACAATCTATCAATCACATAATATTATCTCTTGAATATTAGATTTACCTACCGCGGAGATGCTGAGAGTAATTTAAAAAATGATTTTAGCAAATTCATAATTCTATATTTGTAGGTACTCAATTTAATATTTGATCTACCTACCGCGGAGAGCGGATAATTAAATCAGAATTCGGTAACTTCGTTATCTATATCATATCTAGCTAGGTTCTCATTATCAACATTATATGCATTTTTGACTCAGAGACTGAAAGTAATTAATCTATAATTTAATAGGAATGTGTTTTATTGACTATTAAATTACTGAGATTTATACGACTGGTATCCTTTGAGAGTAATTAAAAATAAGTATTTTAGCAACTTAATAAATCTATACCTCTATTTATATATTTGATCTAACACCTAGACTTGACTGAACTGGTAATGGGAATTTTAAAATTACTTGATTTGTGGTTATAGTATGACCAATTACGGCTAGTACGTTGAAGTCTGGATCAATTGAATAATAATTAATTACGGGTTTATTAACTCTATAGCTGTGTATGTTATCAAATGTCTTACATCTAGTTAATTATATATTTGACTTGTATTTTTACTTATAAATTTGTTAACAGTCACCCTTTGGTGAACAATTTAGACATTTTATTTTTAAATCTATTGCAGAATTATGTATAGACAGCATTTTCACTATTTTGAGGCCTGTTCAGTATTCCTTCTATAACTCTCCGTGTTAATTCTGATTCCATCCTTTGGTTTTATTACAATATACACATTAACCTCATATAATTAATTTTATGATTCTTACAAGTCCCCCAAGTACCTGTTGTTAGTATAACCTATATTGTATAGTGTGCTTCATAAACGTATGAATAATTTTAATAATTCTATCCGCGGTACAAAATGGTAGACTGAGTGATTACTTCGTTGTTTAGAAGCCACATGCAGTCTATTAACACTAACTAAGCGGATAAGTGTAAAAAAGTTACCAATAATTGTGAGTTACTTACGAAATTCCAACATTAACTTAAATATATTTAATGTAAGAAATTAGAGAAACAGTGTATGATGGAAATCCACACACTCAGACACACACACACACACACACACACACACACACACACACACACACACACACACACACACACACACACACCACACACACACACGCACACACAACACACACATGCACACACACCACGCCCCGGACCGCACCGCAGCAACACACACACAACACGCCTACGCACACACACACACACACACACACACACACACCACGCACACAACACACACACGCACCGTACCACCACACACACGCCACACACCCACACACCACATACACACACACCACACACACACACACACACACACACCACACACACACACACACACACACACACACACACACACACACGCATATACACACCTTATCACGCACAACGGTATTATCTACCTGATACGACGCGTTTCTCTATTAATCATCCCATTAAAATCGCAAGCTATTATCAACAACGACGTACGAGTATAATTTAACAGGTCTTTGCGTCCGTTAGAATAAGATAAATCATGATCATTTCTAGAGTTTAAAAAATACCGCTTTCAACAATAAAAATTACAGATTCAATATCGATAGTAAACTAATGTATTGAGAGGCACTTTACGTATTTATCCCAATAAAGGGGATTTTTTTTAGTTTTTCGCGATGAGTGCGTGCATATTTCGTGCTATTCTACTGATACATATATGTTTACCAATTGGTGGGATAATATTTTTTCAGCTACACAAACGCGCGCATACAGACACAGAGGCACGCACGCGCGCACAGACACGTACACAAGTGAGAAAGGGAGAGGAGGGAAGAGTACGAGATTGATATTGCGAGAGAGGGTGACAGCGAGCGTCTGTGTGAGAGAGTGGTAGAGAGAACGAGAGAGAGAGAGAGAGAGAGAGAGAGAGAAAGAGAGTGAGAGAAAGAGAGAGAGAGAGTGAGAGAGAAAGAGAGAGAAAGAGAAGAGCGAAATAGAAAGAGCAAGAGAAAGAGGAAGTGATATTAAGAGCAGGCAATTGATAGGAATGACAAAAAGTATAATAAATGGAAAGCGATAAGGGGGAGACAAGGAGACAGAGAAAGAGAGATGGAGAGAGCGAAAGAAAGAAGAGGGAAAGACGGGGAAAGACAAACAGGGAGTGAATAAGAAAGAGGAAGAGAGATAAGGAATAAAGATATGCTCAGGTAGTGTGCACACACTTCATCGGCTACGACGCAATTACCAATCTATGGCATTTGAGACAACTTTGATGTCCGCATTTAATTACATCACACAAATGAGCTCAATAACTCAATAACTCAATCGCGCTGATTATCGCTTCTCTGCATAAAAGAAGCGGGGAGGCACGATATTACGCGATACAGATGCAATTACGACAAGCGCATTCACGTGTTCCGTCAGCGAATTAGCATAGAGACAGTGAGTAATGCTCACACTTTGACATCAAGCCGATCTAGCCGCGCCTTATAATGAGCGAATTTGCAGTTTTATCGAAATGATAGGCAACTCGGCGCTTCGCCGACCTTCGAGACGCGTGCCGTTATTTGGGCTTAACGGTAATATCGTTATGCATTTTGATGTGATTTTCCTGCTGCGGCGAGGTTTTCATAGGTGATATATATTTTAATAAACTAAAGTCATTCTCTCATTTTCGTTTGTCTTCATTAGCTTTAGATATTTTCTAGCGATTTCATTATGATAGATATTTTCGACGTCGTCCTTCTAATAGTAGTAGTGAAAATAAAGTTCGAGCCAATGTGAGCTTCTAGCATTTATAGCTT
Organism: Priapulus caudatus; assembly: GCF_000485595.1. Lineage (NCBI taxonomy): Eukaryota > Metazoa > Priapulida > Priapulimorpha > Priapulimorphida > Priapulidae > Priapulus > Priapulus caudatus. Next base: position 702,699 of record NW_014577091.1, on the reverse strand, counting down.
TTTCTCGTTTGAGTGCGTATCGGTTCCTGTTCGGCAACAACTACTAACAGTGATCGTTACTACCACTAATTCATTAATTCCTAAACGATGATGCTGGTGCATGTGAGCACGGGCGCGCGCGTGTATGTGTACGTGTGTGCGCGTGTA
>NW_014577091.1:679837-702542 GCF_000485595.1 Priapulus caudatus | reverse complement strand
GTATGTATGTGAGGGAGAATGTGTATGTGTTATATAGATATAAATAATAAATAAATAAATAAATATATATATATATATATATATATATGTATATATAGCTAAATGATGTGTCTAATGTTTATATATATATATATATATGTATATACATACATACATATAACTCATTCAACACGTGCACTCCATTTTCAGTCTCGCGCCTGATGACGTCATCGGCGCGCTCGGTGAACATGAGCATGCAGTGCATGCCGGCATCGCTGATCGCCGACTGCCAGAAGAGTCAGCTGCACTTCCAGGCGCAGCGACGCAAGCGACGCATCCTCTTCTCGCAGGCGCAGGTCTACGAGCTGGAGCGTCGCTTCAAGCAGCAGAAATACCTGTCGGCTCCCGAACGCGAGCACCTCGCGGGGCTGATCCACCTGACGCCGACGCAGGTGAAGATCTGGTTCCAGAATCACCGCTACAAGTGCAAGCGCTCGGCGAAAGATAAGTCGACGCACGAGTTACAGCAGCCGCAGCCGAAAGGCGGCGTCGCGGTCGCGCTGACGTCACCGCAGCAGCAGCAGCAGCTGTCGCCGCGGCGCGTCGCCGTGCCCGTGCTTGTGAGGGACGGTAAGCCGTGCTCGTCGTCGGCCGACGCAGCCGCCGCCGCCGCCGCCACGAGCGCTGCAATCGCGCACGCTGGCGAACAGTCGCAGCGCAAGGTGGCGCTGCCGTCGTCCGGAGGCGCCGACATCGTCTGTGCGGCGTCGGCGGCGGACCTGTGCGGCGGCAGACACGGAGACTTCCTTCAGTGCACGGGAGGAGGAGGAATCATTCAGTGTACGGGAGGAGGGGGAGGAGGAGGAATCATCCAGTGTACGGGAGGAGGGGGAGGAGGGGGAGGGCCGGGGATCGGTTACGGAAACATGGCGGGGCTGAGCTCGCTAGACATGGGTGCCTACATGCCAGCTCTTAGCCACCGACCGTGGTGATGCTGGCTGGCACCGTTTTAACTTACGGAGAGACAACATGTTCTGCTTGCATCTATGACAAATACAACACGCATATACGCTCTCTTATGACACTATTTGTCATAGTAAGATTCTTCCTATGACAAATATTGGCGAGTCGTCCCGCTTTACAGCTGAAATTCACTGCTTGCGTTCATAATAGCGCTCCTAAACTCCTATGATGCGCACAACACATACAACAATATTTGTCATAGGAAGAATCTTCCTATGACAAATAGTGTCATAGGAGAGCGTATATGCGTATGTCGTATTTGTCATAGATGCTAGCAGAACAGGCTGGGAGAGAGACGGACGGCTCCTCGTTGTCAGGCGTGTCGTAAATCATTAGGTCAAGATTTTTCAGATGATAGTCAGGGAAAGTTTCACTCTCATTCCTAATGCAGAGATTTGTAGATCGAAATGTAGTAAGAATAACTTCAGGTGGTATGTTTGTATACATTACGTTCGTTCGGGGTATTTTGGGATAAAATTATATAATAGCGGACGACATTATTCAGGTAAAGTGCTGTTGGTTATTTGTTTGCATTTTTACAGTGATCTCTGAGCAAAGAATTGTGCTATATATTGCATGGACACGTGAACAAATCAATGCATCTATTTTATATATAGTCATTGAAAGTAAGCTATTAGCCGCGACTGAACACGACTTGGTACAATCGCAGGGGATTTTGTATGGTTGTGACATAACACCTATATAATATATATATATATATATATATATATATATATATATGTGTGTGTGTGTGTGTGTGTGTGTGTGTGTGTGTGTGTGTGTGTGTGTGTGTGTGTGTGTGTGTGTGTGTGTGTGTGTGTGTGTGTTTGTGTGTGTGTGTGTGTGTGTGTGTGTGTGTGTGTGTGTGTGTGTGTGTGTGTGTGTGTGTGTGTGTGTGCTGTGCGTGCGTACAAGAGAGAGAGGGGAGGGAGAGGGAAGTAGGAATCAGGTATGAGCGTGATTATAGGCATGTTTTACCAAAGCTAAAACGGTCGGCTACTCGCTCAGCTACACGTGAAACCTGAGAACTCAAGTGGAAATTTACGCATACATTGAACTTTTATGGGGTTGCGTAAAAGCTAAGAGTGCGTCGCTATATTTGCTAGTATTTCGCTATAGGATAAAACAGGGTCAGATAACAAATTAAGGTGCGACTACGTTCCACGGCGCTCTAGTTAAGAAGTTCAAAAATTAACACAATTAAACGTCACTAAACCTGTATTTAATATGGTGTCTTAGTGTATGGCTATGAAGTAAATGTGAGAAAGATTATATATATACTGAAAAATGCACGCGTTGTATCTATGTATGTGCATGGGTGCGTGCGTGTATGCGTGAGTACGCGAGCGCGCGCGTGTGCATGAATGTGACTATGGGCAACGGCGCGTGTGCAATATTAAACACGTACAAAGCCCCGTAGCAATGGAAGGAGAGTTTCTAAATAAAAGGCGTACTAACTTGATTGTAAAACACATCCATTGTTATATTCGACACTACATTCATATCAATATTCATACTACACTGTCAATCTGTGTTCGGTTACACCGTTGCAACCGACTGTTAACTAGATCGGATGCCTACATATAACAGACATTGTATCGTTTATGAACCCAGGATATTTTCCGGCCGTAGAGTACGCAAACGAAATAAATAAAAACGGCAATATGTTACTTTTTATCTACTTTTTATTAGTACTTCTAGTCAATCCTCGCCTTCGGCTACGAGGAGAACGCTTAGCCTGGCGTCTGCTGTCGTTTGTTTCCCTTCCGATGTGTCAGAGTTGTGGATAATGAATATGCATTCAACAAACACGCCGTCAGAACGCGCCTGTTTGCATATGTCGCGAGAGCACACACCCGGTAAACACATTACAGAGCGATTGCAAGGTGCCTGCAGGCTACGGGCTACGGCTGTCACGCGTGTGCGTGAGGGAGGACAGTGAGAGCGGAGCAGAGGAAGAGGGCTGGGAGAGAAGGCGCGGGTGGGGAGGGGGAGGGGATGGAGAGAAGAAGCGAACAAACCATGTGAACAGATTACGGAGTGGTTTTCAAGTGCCTGCAGGTTATAGACTACACGTTGTGACGCGCGCGCGAGGGAGGCCAGTGTGGAGCTAGGCGGGGGAGGGGCAGATAAAGGGAGGAAAAGAGGAATGGGTGGCGGAATGGAGCTGGCGATGGTCAGGTGCCTGCATAATACAAAGGCTGTCGCGGGCGCGGGGTTAGGAAGGTGGTAGGGGGGAAGGTAGGTAGGTAGAACTAGGGTCCCTATATACAGATCTGTATATGGGGACCCTAGGTAGAACGAGGCACCGGGTCGGGAAGATAAAGAGGGGCTAAGCGGAACGAATTGATGAGAATGTGTGAGAAAGGGAGGGGTGAAGAATACACACTGTGCAAATACATTAGGGGGCAATGACGATCGGGTGCGTGCACCCCATATAGGACTAGGCAGTGGGAAGGAGAGAGAATGGGAGTGGAGGAGATAGAGAAGGGACAAGGGGAAGGAACAAGTAGCGAGGCTTGGGGGAGGGGAGGTAACGTAGGTAAAAAGGAGAAAGTAAGAAACTAGGAATGAAAAGAATGGAAATGGAAGGAAAATGGATGGGGAAAATGAGATAGGAGGGGGTAGAAAGCAGGAAGCGGATGTCGTCTCACCAGCCGTTGTTCTACATAGCGAGTCCCCGAAACTCAGATAGACTGTCTTCATCTACATAGGCTAATGTATAAAAGTTATATTTTAATACATCTAAGATTTTTTTAAATATAAATTACATCCATAATAGAAGTTCCTCTCATGATTCGCTTTTACTCTGCTGAGACCCTGTAAAGAGCTGTAAAGAGCGCACACGAGCATGCGTGCTAGCAGCTACATCACATCAGCTCATCTCGGCATTTCTCAGATCAGGAATTTCCACCGCCATATCACAATCACGATTTTCATTATTTATGCGCTCTTTTATGGTGTTATTGAAATTGGCGCGTTATTAAAGTGGTTATTAAAAGTAATTTACATACGCATATAGTCCTACTTTACCCAAGCCAATACCTATAACTATGGACGCTGTAATATGTGAGCTTAGATGCTACCCACGTCTCCAAGGTTATATTTAGTAATATCATTATTGCCATTGTAATGTGAGGATGCAGATACCTCATAGATGCGACCAGTGGAATGGTCTACTTGTGAAAATGCGCATACATTTTTAAACATCTTGATAAAATTGCTAACACGACAAGACTCGCTCTTTCTCTATTTCGTTGTTCCCTCTGTACCAGTAAAACACCCAATCTCCATCCAGTTTTCTACCGAACGAATATTATCATGGCCCAGGCATGCTATACTACTTTGTACTTTTACCTTAATTACTGATCATTTTTATTGAACTATTTTGGGCACATGGTTTTACCTTCAAACATTTTATTCAAATAACATTTTTACAAGTACATTAAATACTTAGTTTGCTATAATCTTGAACATTTTTTGTATAACTATCACTATAAAAAAATCTGTACCATTCATTCCCGAGCGCCCATTCACTTATACTCTATTCGTCCACGCCGTCACTACCCACGCACTTCTTTACACCTAACTACATCACCTTAATATTCGCACAACCCTTTACCTTCTTTGCACCCAACCCCATCTCTTCACTACGCAACACCCCTGCCTCCCCAGTCGAGTATTGTAAGTGCGCGTTGTGAGAGCTGACTGCGGTGGCACCAGCAGCGCTTCATACGAAGCTCTTGTTCTCGCTCTCCGCCTGACAAACATTCAAGCGCTGTGTCAGGAAGCACTTGCGCCAGGGCGCCTGTGCGTTGACTTACAAACTCTCTCTCCTGTCACGTCTCTCTCCACCTCTTGCTTTATTAAGCTATGTCTCTTACTCTCTCTCTCTCTCCGCGCGCGCGCGTGTGTATCTATCTATCTATCTATCTATCTATCTATCTATCTATCTATCTATCTATCTATCTATCTATCTATGCTATGCTATCTAACTATCTATCTATGCTATCTATCATAGTCTATCTACTATCTATCTATCATCTATCTATCTGCCTGTCTATCTATCTATCTATCTATATATCTATCTATCTATCTATCTATCTATCTATCTATCTATCTATCTATCTATATATCTATCTATCTATCTATCTATCTCTCTATCTCTCTATCTATCTCTCTATCTCTCTATCTCTCTATCTCTCTATCTCTCTATCTATCTATCTATCTATCTATCTATCTATCTATCTATCTATCTATCTCTTTATCTATTTATTTATCTATTTATCTATTTATTTATCTATCTATCTACCTATCTATCTATCTATCTATCTATCTACACATACATATATATATTTTTCTATCTATCTATCTTTCGATCTATCTATCTCTCTATCTCTTTCTTCCGCTCTCTCCTTCTATGCCTCACTCACCTCTCTCTCCCTTCTTCCTGTCTTTTCTCCATTTTCTGTAAGTCTGTGTGTCTGTCTGGCTGTCTGTATCTCTCTCTCTCTCTCTCTGCCTGCCTGTTTGTATGTCTGACTGACTGTCTGTATCTATCTCTTGCTTCCTTGCTATTGCTCTCTTTCTCGCCCCCTCTCCGTCTCTCGCGTCACAATATCACGTTTAAATCACCATATAAAAGACTGGCGGCGATTTCTAGTGAATAAAAGCTTTGACCAGAGTCAATATAGCGCTCGCCGAGTGACGTTCGATGAATAAACATGTTCGCGTGAACAAAGGTGAACGACAGAGATTCGCCATTAAGCAACATAAGTATGCGCAACAGACGACCGGAGCGAAAGGGAGAAGGAGAGAGGGCGAGGGGAGAAGGAGCGAGGAGGGAAGGGAGCGCGCGCGAGAGAGAGAGAGACAAGGTGAGAGAGTGAGAAAGGAGAGACACAGAGCGATAGAGAGAGAGAGCGAAAGAAAGAGAGAGAAAGAAAGAGACAGACAAACAGATACACACACGCACGCACGCACGCACACACACACACACGCACGCACACACATACACACAGAGAAAAAGAGCGCGAAGGAGAGAGTAACCGAGACACAGAGAGACAGACAGGCAGAAAGAGAGGCAAAGAGAGAGAGAGAGAAAGTGAAAGAGGGAGACACAGAGAGAGGCAAGCAGAGAGAGAGAGAAGGCTGACAGAGAAAATCAGCCACGAGAGAGAGAAGAGCGCAGACGGCAGACAGAAAGAGAGAGAGAGAGAGAGAGAGAGAGCAGACAAAGACGTGACGAGACCGGTGGTGTGAAAGAGAGACAAGAGAGAGAGAGAGACAGTGAAAGAGAGCGCACAACGAGCAAGAAGAGAAGTGAGCAGAGAGCCACAACCGAGAGAAGCGGAAGAAGACGAGCGGAGAGGAGACGAGAGAGAGGAGAAGAGCGCCGCGACGATAGCACGTGTGTCCTGCTGTGCTGGGTTGCCCGTCGCGTCTCCCGACACAAGAGTCACTGCTGCGCTCAAGAAGCAACGGGAGAGCGCGGAAGCGACCGCGGATACAGACGCGTGTCTCCAGACCCAAAAAAACAGCCAGCAAAATTAAACCAGCAGAGCAGACATGACAATCACGCAGTGCACTCTCAATAGATCGAGACGCGTGCGCAGAGATTGTGTGCGCATGAGAAGGAAAGAGCAGAGAGAGACAGAGAGATGAGAGCGAGAATGAATTAGAGAGGAAGAGATATATGAAGTGAATCGCAACAAAGGCCGCTGATGGACCGAAAAATAAAGCACGCAGCAGCAAGCGACAAGTGTATGAATTGAGGAGGCGTGCGACAAGTGTGCGCGAAGAATTTAGGTGGCTTGGTAGCGCTGGAGTGGCGCTCGGATAGAAACGTGCAGCGAGCGATTTGTGAGGAAAGAAAGAGCATATGATGGTACGGTGCGATGATACTGTGCGTATGTGGAAGCAAAGCGATGAGGGGGGTCTGGTTACGCTGGGTTATTGCTTTTAGGGGATGGAGCTAAGTATTAAGGGGTATCGCGATGCAGAGAACTGTGGGGGCATATCCAGGTGACACACTGACGGCAGTGGGAAAATGCTTGAAAAGGTGAAGGGTGGGTGTAGAATGTACGTAGTGCACTGAGCCACTAGAATAGTATCCCACCGGATAAAAAACATATTATCAATAACTAATATTATTATTATTTGATATTATTAATATAATATTAATAAAGCTTCGATCCAGGCAACATCCTTTGTGAATTACTCCCCGGCCAATTTTCTCATAATGTCAGCTAGATTCTCGGCTCATCATCAGCTGCCCTCCTTTGCTCCAGGTCAGCCTCTCGTAACTCCCGTTCTGCCTCTCTACCTTCACAACATTTCATCTACCCTTCCCTCTCTTATGTCCCCTCTGCTTTCCAGCCTCTCGTGCTACTCTCACTTACCTTATTTATCTTCCCTACCTCTCATATCTCCGTTTACTTTCACCCTTCTCCTACTTCTTCCTCTTCTTCTTTAATCTCATCTGACCTATCGCCCATCTCTTCAAGGTCCGTGATAAACAGCAAGAGGAAACACGGAGCGCGCAAGAAGTCAGAACTACGCGTGACGTACTGACAAAGATAGTTTGATTGAGCATTTTAATAGACCGCGCGTATATTATATACATGCATGGGGATCTCCCGGCCCGCTGCCCCAAACCGCTCGCTCCTTCCCACATATGTCTCCGAACACATACGACACATTTATATACAGGACTACTTACCTCGTTCACCCTCAACAAACGTCCTCTAATAGTCATTCCATCCGTGCGCGACTTCTCGGCGCGCTACCGTACGGGCGTCTCGCCGCCTGGCTCCTTCCAGAACTCGGCCTCGTTAGTACGCCGTTGTGCGACATAATGCTATCGAAGTTCTTCTCGACATAAATCTCAATCAGTGTGAATAGTACTTGAAGAACCTTCGTCAGCGAGCGACGCGAGGCGCGCACGTCGCGCAGCGGTTATTACGTCACGCGCCACAGCGAGGCAGGCCGGGGCACGAGGCGTCCGCCGCGCGCCACCTGGCGGCGTAACTCGATCGCCGCAGGCTCTCTCTGTGCTCGTAATTAAAAATCTGCTGCTGATCATCTGCGACTGTGATTCATCAGCACCTTTACTATGTTTGACCGGTGATAAGGGTGGCGACGCATTGGCGGCAGGCAAGACGGGCGAGGGGAACGGAGGTGAGAAAGAGGAATAAGAGGAAAGAGCGCTAACAGGGAGGGCGCGGACTACCTTAGTATTTTTGACAGAAATCTGGATGTTGCATGCTGCGCTGCGTGCTGCTCCCTGCCCAGTGATTTCTTCGCCATCGATTCCCGCCTTGCGTGTCAAGTACAGTTTACCAGGTGGAAATCTCAAGTATGTGTGAGAACGCCAGAGGAATATAATTATAGTAAACCAGCAGCGCTATTAAGTAGGCCCTTCTTTTATACGCTCTTGATAGTAAATGCCACGCTGTATAGCAAAAAGCATTCGTTTTGTCGCTCACACTCTCTCAGTATCGCTCTTTCTGCCTTTCTCTCCTTGTTGCCGCACCTCTGCCATCACACACACACACACACACACACACACAACACACACAGACACACACACACGACCACACACACACACCACACAACACACACAGCGGCGCGCATCACACACACACGCACTCACACACACACACCACACACACACACACACACGCACACACCACACACGCCACTCACACACAGACACACGCACACACACACCACACAACACACACACACACAGCACACACACACGCTCGTTACTCCACACCCGACACCTAAGGCACACACTCACGGTCACCCACACCACGCCTAACCACACCCAACACCACACCTAAGCAAACACACTCACGGTCACCCCACACACCCTAACCACACCCACACCCACACCGTCACCTTTACCCTCACCCACACACCCTCACCCACACCGTCACCTTTACCCTCACCCACACACCCTCACCGTCACCCTCCACTGCTCACCCTCGACGGTCACCTCACCTACACCACTCACCCACACCCTCACCCTCACCATCATCCAACACGGCCTCACAGTAAACCGTCCGACCATTCATCACACACCCTCACAGCTAACCGTCACCATCAGCCACAACCCTCACAGTCACCTGTCACCATCATCCACACACCCTCACAGTAACCGTCACCATCATCCACACACCCTCACAGTAACCGTCACCATCATCCACACACCCTCACAGTAACCGTCACCATCATCCACACACCCTCACATTACCGGCACGCATCATCCGACACACCCTCACATTAACCGTCACCATTCATCCACACACCCTCACAGTAACCGTCACCATCAATCCACACACCCTTCACAGGAACCGTCACCATCATCCAGCACAACCCCCTCACCAGTACTACCGCTCACCATCATCCACACACCCTCACCAGTCACCGTCACCATCATCCACACACCCTCACATTAACCGTCACCATCATCCACACACCCTCACTGTCACCGTCACCCTCACCCACACCCTCACCGTTAACCTCACCTACACACTCTCACTCACACCCACACCCACACCCGACCCATCACCCTCACCGTTACACCTCACCACACACTCTCACTCACACCCACACCCACCACCCTCACCACACACCCACCTTAATATCCACCCACCACCCTCACCACACACCCACCCACCACCTCACCCACACCCTGCACCCTCACCCACACCCTCACCCGCACCCTCAAGCCCTCACCCTCGCACCTCACCACACACGCCTCACCATCACTCACACACCCTCACCGTTGACCCTCACCCACACACCCCTTCACCCACACCCCTAACCCACACACTCATCCACACCCTCACCTTTACCTCACCCACACACCACCACACTCACCCCACACACTTTCACCCCACACACCTCACCCCGTTACCCCTCACCCACAGCCCTAACCCCTCACCCACACACTCACCCCGTCACCACGCCACACTCACCGTTACCCCACCACGACACCCTAACCACACACTGCACCGTTACCCCCCATCAACCCTCACCGCCTCACCCACACACCTCACCTCACAGCTCATCACACACCTGTCACCCGTCCACCACCTCACCCACCACGCACACACCTTAGCCCATACACCCTCACCTCCCCTCCACCCTTCACCTCACCACTCAACCCATACCCCCTCACCCTCCCCTCCACACTCACCACAACCACCACTTCACACCCACACACCCTCATCCTGTCACGATCGCGGGGCTGGGACGTGTGCCGGCCGCCACGGGTCGCGGCGTGACACACCTGACATGCCGCGGGCTGATGCGATTACCGCCTGCCGCAGCTCTTTGCCAGCAATACGCGCGAGCATTGCGGCGTTCCTAATTACGATTTGGTACCGCGGAAATCATCAGCTATATTCTACGATTCACCGCAGCCAAACACGGCGCCAGACGTAAGTGCTGACCGTCCACCGCCCGCCCATTCCGCTCTAGCTCGCGCGCATGCGCCGCGTTATGCCCCATATATACGTGTATAAGCTGCTGTCCGACCCAGCGTGTCCTCCTGAGTTCGGCGGCCGTCCCCGCGCGTGTTCCATCATGAGAAGTTCGACGAATTTGGGCGAATGGCCTTCGTCGGTGGTGGCTAGTGGTGTGCCGGGGCTAACAACGTGGGTGGCTGGCGGCGGATGGTGGTGTGGTGTGGTGGCGGTGTGTGGCTGGTGTGTGGTGGTGGTGGTGGTGGTAGTGGTGTGGCTGGTGGTGGCGGCGTGGTGCGGTGGTGCTGGTTGCTAGTGGTGAGATGCGGCGTGGCGGTGTTAAGCGGCGGGCTGGTGTGGTGTAAACGTGCGCTGTGGTGCCGTAAGGGCCGGGATGCAAGGTGATCGGCAGTGATTGCGAGAAGAGTTGCTTGTGCAGGAGTGTTTTGGGCTGGGACTGTGAGGATAGGCGTGAACGTATATGAAAAACTAAAAGGTTGCAGATGACCAAGGAAATTTGGCCCACATTAAAATGAACGATCGATAAAGTATGCGATCGAATATTTTATTGCATTTAAAATCGCGTGCTGACACTATATTGAGCGCGCATGATGAGACTAAACAGCGCCATTTTGTTTTTCTATTGGGAGTTAAACACTATTTCGAACATATATATACTATATATATATATATATATATATATATATATATACATATATAGATATATATACATACATATATAGGTAGACAACATTCTCTGGGTAAGTGCTACTCTCAGGCGAACAACGGCGTTCTATGGGGAGATATTTCCCTATAGGTATGTACTAAGCATGAAGTCAATGAACAGTACATTACAGGTAAACAGCGTTAAGCGTACGTCACTCAGTCACGGCTCTACGCCAATATAACGCTTCGCTGATTACCGCCATTCAGATTCTCCTTCCTCTCACATGTCGATTTTCAATTTCGAACAAAACCTCGTCGCGAAAATCGCACAGAGAGGCGAATCTAAGCGCTTCTAAGCGCGCCAGCAGAAAGCGGGCTCGCCCGCGGGCGTTACGATCACACGCTTAGAATGCGAATATGGCGAATACTTCAAAGCTATTTAAACACTTCACGACACCAGGCGTCGCGTCGGTAGCGCCGAGTCTACATGCTGATTGCACTCGACACGGGATAAAACGGCGAACGCTTTATGCCGTGGGTAAACAAATAGAATAGGCCGGGCTCTTAACGGATAGCCCGTGAGAGAGCGTGGTTCTAGTGATAGACAGGCGATACGGTTTGCAAACAATAGAGCAGCTTCCGTGGCAGCCGATTAACGGATTTGTGCCGAGGATGACGCGCGTGGGGGACTAACGGATGGTGGCTGGTCGATTGGAAGCCAAACTCCACCACGACTCTCCCCCTTTTGTGCACTACCCCCCTCACGACTCACAATACTGGCCACCCCTGGCGCATGATCGCTTATCTGCAGGCCACTGCCAACAAATGCGCCGTGCGACTTGAACATGCACACCACTCCTTAACATCACTCTTCATACGACTCTGTACACGTGACAGCCCACTACTGCCCACATCCACGGGCACTTGGAAAGTTTCTATAGTAAAATGATGGTAAATAAACAAGAAGTGTGTTTACTACCAAAGTCTTAATGTTTCTCTTTCGCCTATTATTGCCGACAATCTCCTGTAAATGCCGTTCAAATGCTCCTCTACAACACACAAGTACACAACAAGAATATAGAGAACTCAGGACATTCTCAAGACACCGACGGTAGAATTTATTTCAACGACTTACGTACAGCCGATTCTATATTTCATCACAACAGTCAATGTAGATCAGGCAATCTGCGGGTATTAAAATTCATTTAGTATCAAAGTCTGAGCGAAAGAGGTATCGATAACGTTATCGTTCATTACAACGCTTCACAAGGCATTCTATTAACTAGTACAAAACTTGATATGAAGGCACAGATCATAGGTAGGTAGGTAGAACATGACGAATGTAGGGCGAGTCAACCAGCGCTGACCGCTCACTCGCCTCCTGAGACTTAACATACACTATTCAGTATACACACTATAGAAAGGAACTCGAGTAACCGTGTCGTACTCGAAGTGATACTAGAAACGTTTGAGCAATTTGTGAGGAACATGAGAACGATTGTTGGTAAAGGATTGTGAAATCGCAGCCACGAAATACACCCACACGGGGAAAATCGTGCATGGATGCATGAGACGAAATAAGTGCACGAATTCGCACAGGCACGACTGAAATTCCAGCGTACACGTGAAATAAAAATACACACACCTAAAAAAGCAAAATATAAACGTGCTATAATTGGTCAAAAGCGCCAACGAAATTGTTAACAAAACGCTAAATCACAGCGAAACATTTACTACATTTAATTCGATATTTACTACGACTCGTTATTTCAAATAAAGTCTGCATAGCAAAAGCCCATGTGAAAGGACAGATGTGAAAGATACTCATACAGACAACCTAGACGTCACACAATCTGTCAAAGACTCACCAGATGAAGACGAAATTAGCAGTACGCACGATATATAACAACAATCACCGAGAAAATGACCACAGCAGTAACATCATAATGACAATGTTAACGGCAACAATAAGTAAAATAATAATAGCAGTAACTAAGAGAATGAAAGTGATAGTAACGACGATTATGAAAATGACAGTATTATATAATATTATCATATAATATCATAATATTATTATGAGGACGATGATCATGACAATAACAATGACAATGAAAGGTATTGTGATGATGGCAATGGCAGTAGCCATGACAACGACAGACAATCGCGACAAAACTAACAATGGTAACGTCAATGGCGCTAACTACAACGATGTCAATGTCAACTACAACGATGTCAATGTCAACTACAACGATGTCAATGTCAGCTACAACGATGTCAATGTCAGCTACAACGATGTCAATGTCAGCTACTACGACACTAATAACTAGGGATGGGATGATACGGGCAGGTCACGAGGCGATCCGTATCCCGATGAACCTTTCACGATACGATACACATTTCCGCTTAATCATAGCTTGGTTAGTTATTTGAAACTGCACTGCTGGGGAACTGGCTGGCATGTACGATACGTAGACACAAGTACAACGTCAACAGTCAGTATTAACTATCGATTCTGGAGTGATAAATGATCGCATGTTCTTCAATAAGGTAAGATTACATGCCTCATGTGAGATTTAGAAAACTCCACCCTAAACGCACACGAGCAAGACTACTGCATGCCATACTAGCAGATCTACGGGCCAACCAGCTATCTGGTTTAAAGCTGCAAGTGTTTACCAGTCCCAACATAAAGGTTTGTAATGGCACTGGTAAACTACACAAATATGCTCTGAAATCTACACTACCCGTATCTCATTTCACTATAGATTATATTTTATAAAATTTGTTAGTAGGGCACATCAAACATAAACGGATTAATAATTAAAGGACGTGTAACTTTCTGCCCATTTCATAATCAAAAACGATCCTACATAACTAACTATACCCTATATAACTATATCCTCTACCTCTGATTGTCTACCTGATTTAATTATGAGCATTATGCAGTTTGCGCAATCGAACCAGATTACTTTCCCCCATTATTAATATTGCTAATCTGTTCTTACTTCACAAAATATTACCATAGTCTCATTTCCTTGATACGACAGTTACATATATATACCACTATGTATATATAATTATATACTAGTATCCAGAACTAACTCCTGTGATTATATATCATTTTCCATCTATATTCACTACTTTAAAATCCCTCAAGTGAATATGTAATGAACAGGACTCAGAACTTTCTAACGGCTGTAAAAATAATAAAAGGTTACTGACAGAATATAGAGGTCTGTCACAGAGATTGCTAGAATATACCTTAGCAACCATTGCTAACCAATAATGCAACGTCGTTGCAAATGACTTGCAAGTACGGTATAACATGCGCGCGACGACACGGGTGTCTGCTGTGTGGGTTGCCCGTCTCGTCTCCCGACACAAGAGTCACTGCTGGCTCAAGAAGCAACGGAGAGGCCGGGAAGCGACCGCGGATACAGACGCGTGTCTCCCAGACCAAAAAAACACCCAGCAAAATTAAACAGCAGGAGAGACAGAAATGCACTGCAGTGCACTGTCGATAGATTCGAGACGCTTGCGCAGAGATTGTGTGCGCATGAGAAAGGGAAAGAGAGAGAGAGACAGAGAGAGAGAGAGAATGATAGAGAGCGAGAGATAATGAAGAATCGAACAAAGGCGCTGATGGACCGAGAAAATTAAAGCACGAGCAGGCAAGCGAAAGGGTTGAATTGAGAGAGGGGTGGGACAAGTGTGCGAGAATTTAGGTGGGCTTGGGTAGGCTGGAGTGGGCTGGGATAAAGTGAGCGAGATTTGTGAGGAAAGAAAGAGATATGAGGTAGGTGGGATGATATGTGGTATGTGTAAGAAAGCGATTATGGTGGGTCTGTACGTGGGTTATTGCTTAGGTGGATGGGAGCTAAGTATAAGGGGTATCGGATGCAAGAGAACGGGGGATATCCAGGGTGGACACACTGACGGGTGGGAAAATGTGAAAGGGTGAAGGGTGGGGTGTAGAATGTAGTGGTGGCACTGAGCCATAGAATATATGCCACGATAAACATATAATAATAATAATATTATTATTATTATTATTATTAATATTAATATTAATAAAGCTTCGTCAGGCAACATCCATTTGTGAATTTACTCCCCGGCCATTTTCTCTATGTTCAGCTATATTCTCGTCTATCATCAGCTGCCCTCTTTGCTTCCAGTCAGCCTCTCTACTCCCGTCTGCCTCCTCTTACCCTCACACATTTCATCTACCCTCCCCTCTCTTATGTCCCCTCTGCTTCCAGCTCTCTGTTCTACTCTCACTTACCTTTATTTATCTTCCCTACTCTCATATCTCCCGTTTACTTTCACCCTTCTCCTCTACTCCTCTTCTTCTTTATCTCATCTTACTATCGCCCATCTCTTCAAGGTCGTGATAAACAGAAGGGAAACACTGAGGGGAAGAAGTAGAACACGGGTGACGTACTGACAAAGATAGTTTGATTACATTTTATAGACGCGCCGTATATATATATACATGCATGGGGATCTCCCGGCCGCTGCCCAAACCGCTCGCTCCCTCCCACATATATACTCCGACACATACGACACATTTATATACAGACTATTTACCTCGTTCACCCTCACAAACGTCCTCTAATAGTCATTCCATCGTGCGCGACTTCTCGGCCGTACGTACGGGCGTCTCGCGCCTGCTCCTTCAGAACTCGCTCGTTATGTACGCGTGTTGCGCATAATGCTATCGAGTTCTCTCGACATAAATCTCAATCAGTGTGAATAGTACTTGAAAACCTTGTCAGCGAACGAGCGAGGCGCGCACGTGCGAGCGTTATTACGTCACCGCCACAGCGAGGCAGGCCGCGGCGGCGAGGCGGTCGCGCGCGCCACCTGGCGGCGTAACTCGATCGCCGCAGCCTCTCTCTGTGTCGTAATTAAAAATCTGCTGCTGATCATCTCGACGTGTGATTTCATCAGCACCTTTTCTATGTTACGGTGATGAAGGGTGGGACCATTGGCGGCAGGCAGGGGGGAGGGGAAGCGGAGAAGGAGGACATAAGGAGGAAAGAGGCGTAACAGGGAGGGCGGGGACTACCTTAGTATTTTTGACAGAAATCTGGATGCTGCATGCTGCGGCTGGTGCTGCTGCTCCCGTGTTTTCTTCGCATCGATTCCCGCTTGGTGTCAAGTACATGTTTCCAGGTGGAAATCTCAAGTATGTGTGAGAACGCCAGAGGAATATAATTATAGTAACCAGAGCGTATTAAGTAGGCCTTCTTTATACGCTCTTGATAGTAAGATGCCACGCTGTATAGCAAAAGATTCTTTGTCGCTCACACTCTCGCTCAGTATCGCTCTTTCTGCCTTTCTCTTCCTTGTTCCGCACCTCTGCCCTCACACACACACACACACACACACACACACACACACACACACACACACACACACACACACACACACACACACACACACACACACACAGATCACACCCTCACATTAAACCTCACCATCATCCACACACCCCACAGTAACCGTCACCATCATCCACACACCCTCACATTACACGTCACCATCATCCACACACCCTCACTGCCCGAGTCACCCTCCCACCCCTCACGCGTTAACCACTCACCTACCACTCTCACACACCGCACCCTCACCGCAACGCCTCACGTTAACGCTCACCTAACACACCCTCACCACACCCACACCCACACCTCACCCACACCCTCACCTCACCCACAACCCTCACCATCACCCTCACCCTCACCCTCACCCTCACCACGTCACCCACACACCCTCACCATCACCCACACACCTCACCGTGACCCTCACCACACACCCTTACCACACCCTAACCACACACTCATCCACACCCTCACCTTTACCCTCACCCACCACCACCTAACCCACACTCCACCCACACACTTTCACCCCACACCCTCACCGTTACCCTCACCCACACCCTAACCCTCACCCACACACTCACCGTCACCACGCACACTCACCGTTACCCACACCGACACCCTAACCACACACTCACGCGTTACCCTCCCATCACCCTCACCCTCACCCACACACCCTCACCCTCACCATCAGCCACACCCGTCACCGTCACCATCACCCACACCTCACACACCTCACCACACCCTTACCCATACACCTCACCCTCCCCTCACCTCCCCTCACACTCACCATACACCCTCACCCTCCCCTCACACTCACCACACACACACTCACACCCACACACCCTCATCCTGCACGATCGCGGGCTGGGTGTGCGGCGCGGTGCGCGTGACACACCTGAATGCGCGTGATGCGATTACGCTGCCGCAGCTCTTTGCCCAGCAGACGCCGAGATTGGCTTCCTAATTCGATTTGTCCGCGGAAATCATCGGCTATATTCTACGATTACGAGAAACAGGCGCAGATAAGTGTGACGTCATCGCGCCATCCGTCTCTCGGCGCATGCGGTACGCGATATATAGCGTGTATTAGCTGGTCGACAGTGTCCTCCTGAGTCGGGGCGTTGTGTCATCATAGAAGTTGAAATGTTGGGCTGATGCCTGGTGGTGGTGGTGGTAGTGGTGGTGGTGGTGGTGGTGGTGTGGTGGTGGGTGGTGGTGGTGGTGGCGGCGGTGGTGGTGTGGTGGCGGTGGTGGTGGCGGTGTGGTGGTGTGGTGTGGTGGTGGTGGTGGCGGCGTGGTGGTGGTGGTGGTGGTGGCTGGCGGTGACGGTGGTGCTGGTGCTAGTGGTGATGGGGGTGGCGGGGTGTTAGCGGCGGGCTGGTGGTGGTGTCCGTGGGGTGGTGTCCGTAAGGGGGATGCAAGGCCTGATGGCAGTGATGGAGGAAGAGTTGTTGTGCAGGAGTGGTGTGGGCTGGGACTGTGAGGATAGCGTGAACGTATATGAAAACTAAAATTGCAGAGAAAGGAAATTTGGCACATTAAAATGAACGATCGATAAAGTTATGCGTATCGAATATTTTATTGATTTAAAATGGTGCTACACTATATGTGAGCGGCATTATGAGTAAACAGCATTCTATGAGTAAACACTATTCAAATATATATATATATATATATATATAATATATATATATACATACATATATAGGTAGACAACATTCTCTGGTAAGTGGCTACTCTCAGGCGAACAACGGCGTTCTATGGGGAGATATTTCCCTATAGGTATGTACTAAGCATGAAGTCAATGAACAGTACATTACAGGTAAACAGCGTTAAGCGTACGTCACTCAGTCACGGCTCTACGCCAATATAACGCTTCGCTGATTACGCCATTCAGATTCTCCTTCCTCTCACATGTCGATTTTCAATTTCGAACAAAACCTTCGTCGCGAAAATCGCACAGAGAGGCGAATCTAAGCGCTTCTAAGCGCGCCAGCAGAAAGCGGGCTCGCCCGCGGGCGTTACGATCACACGCTTAGAATGCGAATATGTCGAATACTTCAAAGCTATTTAAACACTTCACGACACCAGGCGTCGCGTCGGTAGCGCCGAGTCTACATGCTGATTGCACTCGACACGGGATAAAACGGCGAACGCTTTATGCCGTGGGTAAACAATAGAATAGGCCGGGCTCTTAAGATAGCCCGTGAGAGAGCGTGGTTCTAGTGATAGACAGGCGATACGGTTTGCAAACAATAGAGCAGCTTCCGTGGCAGCGATTAACGGATTTGTGCGAGGATGGACGCGCGTGGGGGACTAACGGATGGTGGCTGGTCGATTGGAAGCCAAACTCCACCACGACTCTCCCCCTTTTGTGCACTACCCCCCTCACGACTCACAATACTGGCCACCTCTGGCGCATCATCGCTTATCTGCAGGCCACTGCCAACAAATGCACCGTGCGACTTGAACATGCACACCACTCCTTAACATCACTCTTCATACGACTCTGTACACGTGACAGCCCACTACTGCCCACATCCACGGACACTTGGAAAGTTTTCTTATAGTAAAATGATGGTAAATATAAACAAGAAATGTATTTACTACCAAAGTCTTAATGTTTCTCTACTCTCTTTCGCCTATTATTGCCGACAATCTCCTGTAAATGCCGTTCAAATGCTCCTATACAACACACAAGTAAACAACAAGAATAAAGAGAACTCGGGACATTCTCAAGACACCGACGGTAGAATTTATTTCAACGACGTACGTACAGCCGATTCTATATTTCATCATAACAGCCAATGTAGATCAGGCAATCTGCGGGTATTAAAATTCATTTAGTATCAAAGTCTGAGCGAAAGAGGTATCGATAACGTTATCGTTCATGACAACGCTTCACAAGGCATTCTATTAACTAGTACAAAACTTGATATGAAGGCACAGATCATAGGTAGGTAGGTAGAACATGACGAATGTAGGGCGAGTCAACCAGCACTGACCGCTCCCTCGCCTCCTGAGACTTAACATGCACTATTCAGTATACACACTATAGAAAGGAACTCGAGTAACCTTGTCGTACTCGAAGTGATACTAGAAACGTTTGAGCAATTTGTGAGGAACATGAGAACGATTGTTGGTAAAGGATTGTGAAATCGCAGCCACGAAATACACCCACACGGAGAAAATCGTGCATGGATGCATGAGACGAAATTAGTGCACGAATTCGCACAGGCACGACTAAAATTCCAGCGTACACGTGAAATAAAAATACACACACCTAAAAAAGCAAAATATAAACGTGCTATAATTGGTCAGAAGCGCCAACGAAATCGTTAACAAAACGCTAAATCACAGCGAAACATTTACGACATTTAATTCGATATTTACTACGACTCGTTGTTTCAAATAAAATCTGCATAGCAAAGAGCCATGTGAAAGGACAGCTGTGAAAGATACTCATACAAACAACTAGACGTCACACAATCTGTCAAGACTCACCAGATGAAGACGAAATTAGCAGTACGCACGTGATATATACAACAATCACCGAGAAAATGACCAACGCACAGTAACATCAGCAATGACAATGTTGACCGGCAACAATAAGTAAAATAATAATAGCAGTAACTAAGAGAATGAAAGTGATAGTAACGACGATTATGAAAATGACAGTATTATATAATATTATCATATAATATCATAATATTATTATGGACGATGATCATGAAATAACAATGACAATGAAAGGTATTGTGATGATGGCAATGGCAGTAGCCATGACAACGACAGGCAATCGCGACAAAACTAACAATGGTAACGTCAATGTCGCTAACTACAACGATGTAAATGTCAACTACAACGATGTCAATGTCAACTACAACGATGTCAATGTCAACTACAACAATGTCAATGTTAGGTACAACGATGTCAATGTCAGCTACTACGACACTAATAACTAGGGATGGGATGATACGGGCAGGTCACGAGGCCGATCCGTATCACGATGAACCTTTCACGATACGATACACATTTCCGCTTAATCATGGCTTGGTTACTTATTTGAAAACTGAACTGCTGGGGAACCGGCTGGCATGTGCGACACATAGACACAAGTACAACGTCAACAGTCAGTATTAACTATCGATTCTGGAGTGATAAATGATCGCATGTTCTTCAATAAGGTAAGATTACATACTCATGTGAGATTTAGAAAACTCCACCCTAAAACGCACAGAGCAAGACTACTGCATGCCATACTAGCAGATCTACGGCCAACCGCTATCTGGTTTAAAGCTGCAAGTGTTTACCAGTCCCACATAAAGGTTTGTAATGGCCACTGGTAAACTACACAAATATGCTCTGAAATCTACACTACCCGTATCTCATTTCACTATAGATTATATTTTATAAATTTGTTAGTAGGGCACATCAAAATAAACGGATTAATAATTAATAGGACGTGTAACTTTCTGCCCATTTCATAATCAAAAACGATCTACATAACTAACTATACCCTATATAACTATATCCTCTACCTCTGATTGTCTACCTGATTTAATTATGAGCATTATGCAGTTTGCGCAATCGAACCAGATTACTTCCCCCATTATTAATATTGCTAATCTGTTCTTACTTCACAAAATATTACCATAGTCTCATTTCCTTGATACGACAGTTACATATATATACCACTATGTATATATAATTATATAACTAGTATCCAGAACTAACTCCTGTGATTATATATCATTTTCCATCTATATTCACTACTTTAAAATCCCTCAAGTGAATATGTAATGAACAGGACTCAGAACTTTCTAACGGCTGTAAAAATAATAAAGGTTACTGACAGAATATAGAGGTCTGTCACAGAGATTGCTAGAATATACCTTAGCAACCATTGCTAACCATAATGCAACGTCGTTGCAAATGACTTGCAAGTACGGTATAACACAAGAGCCGCAAAGCGTCTGGGCTCATCTGAGGTCTGTTGCTACGATTATATACGTAAATTTCAGTCGTGCGTAGTACCACATTTGTTACGCGCAGATATGCAGACACGCAGTTGCGTACACATCATTGTTAGGAACGCCCACTATCGCAGATGGAGGGTAGGGGGAGGTGGGGGAGGGTGGGGGAAGGCAGGGGGAGGGGGGGGGAGGGGGAAGGGGAGGGTGAGGGGTGGGGGCTCTAATAGCAAAAGCAGTTCACTCCTTTGTTAACAGTCAACAATATGTTTAAATCCCTCCTCTTGAGGGTCAAAAGGTTATCAGACACTTACTCTTCGCACGTCAGTGCAAAGCACATTTCATGGTCCTTTCAATAAACCATAAAAATGGTTAGGTCACCGCTGAAACAAAAAAGTTTTTCAATTGCTCCGTCAGACCATGTCCTCAGAAAATGTCTAAAATCTGCCCTGTGCCATTGACCTTTGACCTCCAATTTCGGCACTAGTGATGGCTTTTCCTACCATGATGCTATACACGACTATCACGAGCCTAGGTCGAGCCGTTTAGATTTGTGCCGCAATTCTGCATTTCCTCCCTATACCTTAAGTTAAGGAGTGAATGTTCCCCCTTATTTTACACCTTGACCTTTGACCTTTGACCCCCATCTTCGACATCCCAACTCGTTTTCGGATTACCCCCCACGTCCCGAATATCGTGACCGTACGTCGAGCGGTTAAGATTTGTGCCCAACTGTTGACGGACGACGCGACGACGGACGGACGGCACGGGACGGACGGACGCGACGGACGATCATGCGATTCTACAAGCTGCATCTGACTATGTCAGATGAGCTAAAAATGCACAAGATTACCATTTTACTTGATCTAACAAGGTTTCAAGGTTTCAAGGTATCCTACTCTTGACTATCTATGCCTCTATTGAAGCCTTTAATGCATGTATATATCACTATGTTAACCAACCAATATCTATAAATATGACCGACCACTACAATAATGAGCTGGATGCTTAGCATGTATTCACGGTTAGTAATGTCATGTAGGCATCGCAGGTTAAGAATGCAGTCACTGGATGTGACCAGTTACTATCATCTACACACACATGCACACACATATATATATATATATATATATATATACCTGACATTCTCTCTACAGCAACTATCTACCCGCTGCCTCTCTCCATTACTGTTCTCTCTCCGCGCGCC
>NW_014577091.1:673987-679812 GCF_000485595.1 Priapulus caudatus | reverse complement strand
GACACACACACACACACACACACACAACACACACACGCGCGCGCACACACACACACGCACTCACACACACACACGCACACACACACACACACACGCACACACCACCACGCCCTCACACACACACACACACACACACACACACACACACACACACACACACACACACACACACGCCGTTACTCACACCCACACCTAAGCACACACTCACGGTCGACCCACCACCACGCACTAACCACACGCCAACCCACACCTAAGCAACACACTCACGGTCACCCACACACCCTTAACCACACCCACACCCCACACAGACACCCTTTACCCTCACCCACACCCATCACCACACCGTCACCCTTTACACCTCACCCACACACCCTCACCGTCACCCTCACTGCTCACCCTCACCGTTACCCTCACCTACACACTCACCCACACCCTCACCCTCACCATGCATCCACACACGCCTCACAGTAAACCGTCGACCATTCATCACACACCTCTCACAAGTAACCGTCACCATCACCACAACCCTCACAGTCACCGTCACATCATCCACAGCACCCTCACAGTAACCTGTACACCATCATCCACACACCCTCACATAACCGTCACCATCATCCACACACCCTCACAGTAACGTCACCATCATGCCACACACTGGCCTCACAGTTACCGTCACGCATCATCCGACACACCCTCACATTAACCGTTCACCATTCATCCACACACCCTCACAGTAACCGTCACATCAATCACAACACCCTCACAGTAACCGTACCATCATCCAGCACAACCCCTCACCAGCTACTACCGCTCGACCATCATCCACACACCCTCACATCACCGTCACCATGCATCCACACACCCTCACATTAACCGTTCATATCACACACCCTCACTTCCACGCTCTCCCTCACTCCACACCCTCACCGTTAACCTTCAACCTACACACTGCTTCACTCACACCACACCCCACACCCGACCCACACCCTCACCGTTAACCTCACCACACACTCTCATCACACCCACACCCACCACCCTCACCCACCCTCCCGTTAACCTCACCTAACACACCCTCACCACACCCACACCCACCACCTCACCCACACCCTCACCTCACCCACACCCTCACCCCACCCTCACCCTCACCCTCCACCTCACCCACACACCCTCACCATCACTCACACACCCTCACCGTGACCCTCACCCACACACCCTTACCACACCCCTAACCCACACACTCATCCACACCCTCACCTTTACCTCACCCACACACCAACCACACTCACCCACACACTTTCACCCCACACCCTCACCCCGTTACCCTCACCCACACCCTAACCCTCACCCACACACTCACCGTCACCACGCCACACTCACCGTTACCCCACACGACACCCTAACCACACACTCACCGTTACCCTCCCATCACCCTCACCCTCACCCACACACCCTCACCCTCACAGCTCAGTCACACACCTGTCACGTCCACCACCCTCACCCACCACCACACACCTTACCCATACACCCTCACCTCCCCTCACCCTTCCCTCACACTCACCATACCCCCTCACCCTCCCCTCACACTCACCACAACACCACTCACACCCACACACCCTCATCCTGCACGATCGCGGGGCTGGGTGTGCGGCGCGGTGCGGCGTGACACACCTGAATGCCGCGTGATGCGATTACGCTGCCGCAGCTCTTTGCCCAGCAAACGCGCGAGATTGGCTTCCTAATTCGATTTGTCCGCGGAAATCATCAGCTATATTCTACGATTACGAGAAACACGGCGCAGATAAGTGTGACGTCACCGCGCCCATCCGCTCTCTCGGCGCATGCGCGCGTATCCATATATACGTGTATAGCTGGTCGACAGCGTGTCCTCCTGAGTCGGGGCGTGGCGTGTTCATCATGAGAAGTTGAAATGTTGGGCTGATGCCTTCGTGGTGGTGGCTAGTGGTGGTGGGGGCTCAGTGGGTGGCTGGCAGGCGGTGGTGGTGGTGGTGTGGTGGCGGTGTGTGGTGGTGTGTGGTGGTGGTGGTGGTGCGGTGTGGTGTGGTGGTGGTGGCGGCGGTGACGGTGGTGCTGGTGCTAGTGGTGATGGGGGTGGCGGGTGTTAAGCGGCGGGCTGGTGGTGGTGTCGTGGGTGGTGTCCGTAAGGGGGATGCAAGGCTGATGGCAGTGATGGAGGAAGAGTTGTTGTGCAGGAGTGTTGAGGCTGGGACTGTGAGGATAGCGTGAACGTATATGAAAAACTAAAATTGCAGAGAAAGGAAATTTGGCACATTAAAATGAACGATCGATAAAGTTATGCGATCGAATATTTTATTGATTTAAAATGGTGCTACACTATATTGAGCGGCATATGAGTAAACAGCAGTCTATGAGTAAACACTATTCACATAAATATATTAATATATATATATATATATATATATACATAATAGATATATATACATACATATATAGGTAGACAACATTCTCTGGGTAAGTGCTACTCTCAGGCGAACAACGGCGGTTCTATGGGGAGATATTTCCCTATAGGTATGTACTAAGCATGAAGTCAATTAACAGTACATTACAGGTAAACAGCGTTAAGCGTACGTCACTCAGTCACGGCTCTACGCCAATATAACGCTTCGCTGATTACCGCATTCAGATTCTCCTTCCTCTCACATGTCGATTTTCATTTCGAACAAAACTCGTCGGCGAAATCGCACAGGGAGGCGATCTAAGCGCTTCGCTAAGCGCGCCAGCAGAAAGCGGGCTCGGCCGCGGGCGTTACGATCACACGCTTAGAATGCGAATATGTCGAATACTTCAATATTTAAACACTTCACGACACCAGGCGTCGCGTCCTAGCGCCGAGTCTACATGCTGATTGCACTCGACACGGGTATAAAACGGCGAACGCTTTATGCGTGGGGTAAACAAATAGAATAGGCCGGCTCTTAAAGGATAGCCCGGAGAGAGCGTGGTTCTAGTGATAGACAGCGATACGGTTTGCAAACAATAGAGCAGCTTCCGTGGCAGACCGATTAACGGATTTGTCCGAGGATGACGCGCGTGGCGGGACTACGGATGTGGCTGGTCGATTGAAGCCAAACTCCACCACGACTCTCCCCTCTTTGTGCACTACCCCCTCACGACTCACAATACCTGCGCACTCATGCGCGCATCAATCGCTTAAAGAAAACGATTACTCCGACCGAATTTTTTGCCTATCTCATCGGCCTAGCGAAGCCATTTTCATGGAAACCAGCTACTCTTCCCCCTTATTACGCTTAGTCCTCTCTTGCCCGCCGTTAGTGTACTTCTTCTTCAGCATCTCCTGCAGCTTCTTCTCAATCGGGGCGTGGTTTGCGATGAGCATCGGCACGACGCTGGGGTCGGCGAGGGTCGACACGTCGCCCAGCTCATCGCCGCGGTTAGCCGCGATCTTGCGCAGGATGCGGCGCATGATCTTACCCGAGCGAGTCTTCGGCAGTCCCGGAGTGATCTGCGAAGGGAAACGAAACGGGTCGTGCGCTTGTACTGAACACACAGAGAGGCGGGTCACTGAGGAACAATGATGGGTCAACGCTTGTGCTGAACACACAGAGAGGAGGGCCATCGAGGAACAACGAGGGATCAACGTTGGGGCTGAACACACAGAGAAGAGGGTCACTGAGGAACAATGACGGGTCAACGCTGGTGCTGAACACACAGAAAGAGAAGGGTCGTGTAGAAACAACGATGGATCAACACTGGGGCTGAACAATATAGAGAGAAGGGTCATTGAGGAACAATGATAGATCAACACTAATTCAAAACATACGGAGAGGAACAATGATAAATCAACACTAATGCAAAACATACGGAGAGGAACAATGGTAGATCAACACTAATGCAAAACATACAGAGAGGAACAATAATAGATCAACACTAATGCAAAACATACAGAGAGGAACAATGATAGATCAACACTAATGCAAAGCATAGGGAGAGGTTTGTAAAGGAACAACAACAGATCAACGCTGGTGCTGGACATACAGAGAGAAGGTTCGCAGTGGAACAGTGCGAGAGTGTGGATATACGGCGGACAAGTACGTGGACATGGGACGAGTGTGTGGAGCTGGTGGAATGTGGGTGCAAGAGGTTTGTGTAAGGGGCTGCTGGTGTGTGCGTGTGGGGGTAAGGGTGTGGAATACGGATGTGGGGCAGCACCACTCACCTGTATGCACTCTGGTGCAGCAAAGCTGCCAATTTGTTTCTTCACCATTGACTTCAACTCAGTGATGATCTCATCCGTGTCCTTCTGCACATCTTCCATGAGTGTAACAAATGCGTACACACCTGCAAGTAGTGAAGATTGAGGGGTGATGCTGCTGCTAGCTACTGCCAAAGCCCAACAAAATTAATTATTAGAAATTTAAGTTTCAAAATCTTGAGATTTTTAAACGAACCAATCGAAGTGTCGAATTAAAGCGATTTATAATGAACTTTTTACAGGTTAGAAAAGATGAGATACTGAATTGATTTTTTTATATATAAATTCTATAATTATTACACCCATCAGTAGGATGGAGTCAATAAACTAGAATACAGAGTATTGGGTGTTGAAATGGTGCTCTGACTTTCTGATCCCCTCTCCTCCCACAAGGGACCCAACTTTGCTCTTTATTGGTTACTGGACACCTGACACCACCTCGGAAGACTACCTTTCCTCCTCACTGGGTACTGGACAACATACACCATATTGAGAGACCACCTTCAGCCCTCACTGGGTACTGGACAACATACACCATATTGAGAGACCACCTTTTAACCTCACCTACACACTCTCACTCACACCCACACCCACACCCTCACCCACACCCTCACCGTTAACCTCACCTACACACCCTCACCCACACCCACACCCACACCCTCACCCACACCCTCACCCTCACCCACACCCTCACCCTCACCCTCACCCTCACCGTCACCCACACACCCTCACCATCACCCACACACCCTCACCGTGACCCTCACCCACACACCCTTACCACACCCTAACCACACACTCATCCACACCCTCACCTTTACCCTCACCCACACACCACACACTCACCCACACACTCTCACCCACACACTTTCACCCACACACCCTCACCGTTACCCTCACCCACACCCTAACCCTCACCCACACACTCACCGTCACCCACGCACACTCACCGTTACCCACACCGACACCCTAACCACACACTCACCGTTACCCTCCCATCACCCTCACCCTCACCCACACACCCTCACCCTCACCATCAGCCACACACCGTCACCGTCACCATCACCCACACACCCTCACCACACCCTTACCCATACACCCTCACCCTCCCCTCACCCTCCCCTCACACTCACCCATACACCCTCACCCTCCCCTCACACTCACCACACACACACTCACACCCACACACCCTCATCCTGCACGATCGCGGGCTGGGTGTGCGGCGCGGTGCGCGTGACACACCTGAATGCGCGTGATGCGATTACGCTGCGCAGCTCTTTGCCCAGCAGACGCCGAGATTGGCTTCCTAATTCGATTTGTCCGCGGAAATCATCAGCTATATTCTACGATTACGAGAAACAGGCGCAGATAAGTGTGACGTCACCGCGCCATCCGTCTCTCGGCGCATGCGGGTATGCCATATATACGTGTATTAGCTGGTCGACAGTGTCCTCCTGAGTCGGGGCGTTGTGTCATCATGAGAAGTTGAAATGTTGGGCTGATGCCTGGTGGTGGTGGTGGTAGTGGTGGTGGTGGTGGTGGTGGCGGCGGTGGTGGTGGTGGTGGTGGTGGCGGC
>NW_014577091.1:672182-672908 GCF_000485595.1 Priapulus caudatus | reverse complement strand
CCCCCCCCCGGTAAGAATTTCTTTTGAATTGGGGGTGCAAATCATGCAATTTAGCACACTTTAAAGTGATTTTTTTTATCCTTTCATTGTACTGCAGAAAAGGACAAATTACTCTTCATTAAATAGAAATTGAGGTCAAGCTGTTAACCCTAACTTATAAATAGGAGGTTTTACGGTCAGGTGGCGAGCTTAATTTATCACTTTCTTGAGGATATTATTTTTAAGATTTGCGATTGGATAAAAAAGTTTTGTGGCATATATGCTGTTCTTCGGTTTATGTGATATGCGTTTCATAATAATGGAAAAAAGGCAAAGTCACTTCAATGTTCGTGTTCTTCCATTAAGCTGGTGATAAGCCTACGATCAGCCTATGATCATGACATTTATCACCCTCCCACCTTCTCTCTTCTTTTCTCTTCTCTTTTCTTCTCCCTCTCTCTCTCTCCTTTTCTCTTCTCTTTTCTTCTCCCTCTCTCTCTCTCCTTTTCTCTTCTCTTTTCTTCTCCCTCTCCATCTTTCTTTTTTTCTTTTCCTTTTTTCTTCTTTTTTTTTAGGCTGAAAAGTGGTACGGTCAATCCCGATCAAGGTTCAAGTTCCCTTCACCCCCGCCGAAGTCCATCTTCGTCTTTTATTAGCTGCAGGATTCCAGATCACCCAGCCGGAGCCCACATTTTCCCCTTGCCCCACCTTCCTCCTTGATTAGATGCAGGATTCCCGATCACCCTG
>NW_014577091.1:658033-670385 GCF_000485595.1 Priapulus caudatus | reverse complement strand
TTTCTTTTTTCTTTTCCTTTTTTCTTCTGTTTTTTTAGGCTGAAAAGTGGTACGGTCAATCCCGTACCAACCGTAGCGGCTCCGACGGGCCTGCTACTTCTAGTACTAGCAACTAATTATGATTAGTGGATTTAATCATGCTCCTGAGTAGAATTAAATATTGTGATTACCTTAATCATGATTAAAGTTAATTACGCTTCGTGAAACAGTCACTTCAATTTAAGTACGAAAAGTTAATCATGATTAGTGATTTAATCATGATTAAATACTTAAGTACGCTTCGTGAAACCGGCCCCTGGAGCTGGAGCACCTCACCTGGAGCTCACCATCACCCTATACAGGTTGCCGGACTCCCGTCAATCCCGCCGAGCCCACTATCAACTATCCTCTTCACCGGATGCAGGATTTCTCATATCCCCCCAAGAACACCCTCACAAGGTTCAAGTTCCCTTCACCCCCGCCGAAGTCCATCTTCGTCTTTTATTAGCTGCAGGATTCCAGATCACCCAGCCGGAGCCCACATTTTCCCCTTGCCCCACCTTCCCCCTTGATTAGATGCAGGATTCCCGATCACCCTGCCGGAGCCCACCTTCACCCTTGACTGGATGCATGATTCCCGATCACCCTGCTGGAGCCCACCTTCACCCCTTGACCCACCTTCGCCCTTGACCGGGTGAGGGATTCCCGCACACCCTGCCGGAGCCCACCTTCACCACTTGTATAAGTGAGGGATTTCGGTTGTCGATCCCACAGGTTCTACGGTTTAGTATGTGCGAGGTAGTCGCCTTAAGGGTAGTGTCAGGTTGTTGCGTAGACAGATAACAGAAACACCGTATTATGAAAGCTACTCCTCGTGCGTCTATTTCAGCTCAATCAGACACAATACACACTCTACGAAACTACACAGATATCTACATACACACAGAATCGTAACCGACTATTAGTAACCTCTCGTGAGCCGTACAGCGTGGATCGCGAAGTAGCTCGGACGAGGGGTGGAAGGTGAAGCAGTGGAAGGTAGGAGGGGAAGATGGCAAGGAAAAGTATAGGAAGGAATAGGATCAGGAGTCGGGGGAAAAACTGACCACGTGTTGGCGGTAAGGTGATGAAAGAGCACCGGATGTCCACTTTCTCCTGCGCAATGTTGGCTGTCAACTGAAGGTCTCCATAAAGTATCTAGGCTAATTGGGCCCGCAGGCATGCACGCGCCGAATGCGCGCCCATGTTATATTGGATCGGCTCACACCGGCGTGACGGCGAGGCTGAATCAGACCCCCGGAATTTAGCAAAAGTGCGCGCTACGTATGGGGAAGCCAATGGGAGTTGGGGAGGTGTAGAGAGCCTGCGGTTAGGATGAGTCAGGTGTAGAGAAGCACGCTGTTCTAGGCAACCTGCCGCTTTCCCATACACTTCGTGACGGAAACTAACAGATGGATCGTAACTACATAACACAGATATGTAATCGAGATAATCAGTACTCGTACCGTAAGGCGTGGACGCGAAGTAGACTCGCAGGGGTGAAAAGGTGGACAGTTGAAGTACGGAGGGAAGAATGCAAGAAAAAGCTATAGGTAGCGAATAGGAAATCAGGAGCGGGGAAAAAACTGACCGGTCGTTGCGGAAGGGATGAGTAGCGCGAATCCCTTTCTCCCTGCGCATGATTTGCTGCAACAGGGCCCATAAAGTCTATCTAGAGCTATAGTTGGGCGAGCATCGCGCGCGTAGGGTCGGGAGGCGGCTCATGCTATTATTGGTGGCTCCACCGCCGCGGACGAGGCTGAATCAGACCCCGCCGGAAATTAGCAAAGTCGCGCGTACGTATGGGGAAGCCAAGACGTGTAAGCAAACCGCGAGGTGAGAACGCCAGGTGTAGAGAAGACTGCGGCTTTCTTAGACACCTGCCGCATTCTCCTACATACTTGACGGCTCAGCTCGTTCGACCTTGATCAATGTGATGAGGATTCGCAGTCGACACCCTGCCGGAAGCCCACCTCCCAACTGCCTTGACCCACCTTCGCCCTTGAACCGTGTGAGTGGATTCCCGGCACACCCGTCGGAGCCCGCACCTTATCACCCCTTGAACGACACCATTCGCCCTTGACACTGGGCGATGAGAATTCTCGCACATCGCCTGCCGGAAGGCCCACCTTCACGCCCTTGAACCCACTCCTTGCGCCTTGACGGGTGAGCGGATTCCCGCACACCCTGTCGAGCCCACCTCGACACTCCGTTGTTACCACGGCTTCGCCTTTGACGGTTGAGGGAAGCCGTACGACGAGCCTGTCTCACGCGACGTCGCTCCCCCCGTGCTCGTCCATCGAGTCCTCGATCTCGGCCGTGCCGAGACGATGACGACGCCGTGAGTTGAATAAGACAGTCGTCCATTCGTCGAATGCGGATGCGCCGGTGATGTGGATGTAGCCATCTTTGTCTCTGTGCGCGCCGTCTCCCGTGAAGTAGTACGCGCTAACGGCCCAACGATACGTATGACTGCTCAACGTCACCGCTAAAAAAAAATTAGAGGCCAGCACTGCCACTGCCAGCAGCAGACGGTAGCGGCGTTCTTCGTGCGTGAACAACATTACAATGCTTCGCCGTTTCCCCCAACGGGGTTGTTTACCCGTGATGATTCAGGTGCCTAACAACCTTAGTAAGCTACAAGTAACAAGTGACAAGTAACAAGTAACAAATGACAAGTAAGACTAAGATAGTAACTCAGAACGATGTTGCCAACATAACGCAGCAGTTGCACAACTACTTCTATGTCCGAGTCGCTGCCTGAGTCATCTAAACCACCGCGTGCACCTCCTAGTGTTTCACAATAATGAACTACTATATATATGTAATATATATAATTATATATTATATATATATATATATATTATATTATATATATAGTATAATATATATATATAATTCTCTGCTATGTGCTGCGGCTGTCATCGTTATCTCACCTTGGAAAGGTTTGAAGTAGGTGTCGACGTAGCGGTTGTGGTGTCCGTAAATTGTCCTCGCCATGCCGGGCCAGGGCAGCTTAATGCAGAGAGCTCCATACACGTCGTTACCCGTGAACTCCTTACCCTGCGGTGAGGTTTTACTCTTACTGTCAGATCTCGCCTTTGTGATTCATCATGATTATTCAATTACGATTTCAGGAGTTGTTTGTTCAAGTTTGTTGTGTATGATCAGTTTCATAAACGATCCATGCTTTTCCAAACCATCCATCCAAAATCCCACCCACACATCCACTCACCCATCCATCCCTCCCTCAGATCCGTCCAATTAGCCACCCAACCACCCAATCAACCAATAAGCCCATTCACCCACTCATCCACCCACCTTTCCATTCATCTATGACAATACGATGCATATGAATTACTTTGCGACGCATACATACACTGTCAGGACAGACGATTGCTGGCGCGATGCCAAACATTGGCCGCATGGCGGCTCCCGGTATAATAGGTGCGGCAACCCTTGATGGTCTTGGCGCAATACAGATTCCGCCGGTCTCTGTAAGAGCCAACGAGACGGTCATAACTTACGGCGACGACGCCCACAGCATTAACAATCAACGAACTTGTTCCCCACGACGACGGCGGTCGCGCGGCGCACGGGCGACTCACCTGTCTGCCACCAGGTGTCGACGATGTCGCACTTCCCGTTGCCGACGACGTTGTGATACCACTCCCACGCCTCAGTGTTTATCGGTTCCCCAACTGCAAGATGGAGACCAGTGTCGTGGTAACACAGAGGAAATGGAGAATACTAGTGGCGCGTGATCGAGCCCGATCTCCCGTCAACCACCCTAACGACGTTAAATACCTCAGTTAATAGATTCCCACAGGTGAACATCGCATCCATTGACAGTACAGATGCAAATCTCTACATGGATCTATACGAGCTATAATCATAAGAGTTGCATTAACATGAACTGTAATTGCATTACTTGAACAATAATGTATCAAATAACATCGATTTATCATTAGCTAAATTTTGCATGGATGTAATGTTAAAATGACCAGTACCATGTGTGTTAACATTGTTAAATAGGATGCAATGATGGCGGTGGCGGCGTGAAGGTCGGGGTTGGAGGGTGGACGATAAACGTAATTCATACAGAAGGATGTCGCGGATGCAGAATGACGAAGCTGAACAAGAAAAGGCAATATGCTACCTGTGCCAGAAATCCTCAGGGATGAGGGATAACAATGAAGGATACACAAGAATGAGGCTTTCTTACAGGAATAGCCATCGCTCACCCATTCAAATAATCCTCAAGGATGAGAGGAACAATGAAAGACATGGATGCAAGACGCTGGTCTAGGACAGACATCCGTCACCTGTGCCAAGGACCCGCAACGATGAACGGTCATAGCGTGTCACCCACGAGTCTCCGTACTTCAGCAGCAGTCGAATGGCGGTCGGCGAGCCGTAAAACTGGTTCACTCGCAGACGCTCCACCATCTCCCAGTACCGACCTGCACGAGAACGAAGCGTTGTCATGGTTATACTACTCATCACACGAACCAGCCGTCAGAGAACAATCGCAGGAACAACACACCACTCTGCGAGCATGTTTAGCTTTTGTAGCTACTTTAGTGAATGCTTAAATCATTCGAATTATTACTACCTCGCAAACATCAGACTATATATAAGGCAAGTTTAAACGAAGTTGTTTAAGATTCAAACAATTTGTTATTCAATTAAACAAAAAAATTTGTATGAATATGTAGGTTCGAGTATAACTATGCTTCAGAAATGTCCATTGGTTGTTCTAAAAATATGCTAAAAGTCCTACAGCAACAAACTGCTCCAATTAAAAAAAAATAATCGCTTAAAACCGACCCCCCCCCCCGACCCCCAACCACCACCTATTAAGCATGCAGTTGCAACACACCATGGCATTTTTTAATAGTAAAACAACACTGAGATATCACCAAAAGATGGCAGGTACATGACTGCAGACAAAAAGCAGAGTGCACTCGATAACAAGTGCAAATAACAGATATCCCCTCACCCAACCCCACCACCGCGCACATACACAGCAGTGAGCATTACACCATGCAAAAGAAGGGTCATGGTACTAGGTTAAAACTGATGTAAACTTAACACTACACAAACATTACCCATTAGAAGTATTGGAATCCAAGACTGCAGTTCCAAAACAGAAAAAACATAGTATACCAGATAATTACAAGTCTAGTGTAACAAATAACCACAATATGTATCAGATAGGGGGCAGTAGAAACTATTTTACATATCATTTACCACAATAGCAAACGACGGAAATCGCCACCTAGCAGCCTATGGCTACGCTGATTGAAGTGATTGTGACAGTAATATCGTGCAAGCATGCACGAATCTGTTAGACTAGTACTAGATTTCAATTACCAACCTGGGTCGGGGTAGGTGGGAATACTCTCAAACAGGACGGTGGTGGCTCCATTGCATAGAGGCCCATACAGCACGTACGTGTGGCCCGTGATCCAGCCTATATCAGCCACACATGCATAGATGTCTCCCTCACGGTAGTCAAACACGGTCTGCATATATGGATGGATAAAACGCTGAATTAGGAAAGCATATACAACATCACACTTAAAGGATTTATTTGGAAATCAGTGCTTGCAAAAACGCACAATCTGAAAACAATATAGCGAAATATAGTCTTACCTCATAGCGGATATATATTACTGATTACACCAACTTAAAAAACACGCTATAAAAATAAAACACACCCAAAAATATGCTATTATAGCATAGAAAATTGGAATTGAACACGCCATAACACCATGGCATTTTTTATTACAGCGACAATTTATTTGCAAGTGGTGCCTTAATGCACCAACAAGTTATAAGTGCACCTATAGTGCACCTAATTCAAGCAATAGGGCATCTGATTCTGTGTAGTTGACTCCTTTTTTTTTAAATTGGCTGATAACTTGCGCTATCACGAGATAGTCAGAGATTTGCCAGAAATGGCTGCTGTAATGAAAACGAGTAATCAAAACTCTAATCGTGCATGTTTTGGTGAATATAGCCAAGTAGGAAGGTTCTAAGACATGACAGCATTATTCTAGACAGTTGCAGTTACTCAAGCAATAATGGTAAGTATCGCATAAGTGGGGAAATCACGAGACTGGTTGGAAATTATGTTTAAAATAAATACTTTAAGACATCATACTTCTATATTCTGCTACTGGTGCTACTACCGCTGCTGCCACCACCACTACTACTACCACCACTACAACTGGTGCTGCTGTTCCTGCTACTGCTAACTACTTCTAGATAATAGTAATACTACTAGTACTAGCAAAATGCCATAATTGCTAACTACTGCCAGCTACTATTACAGTGACAACGACTACCACTATTATTAACACAAATACTACCAGTATTACTACTATTAGTATTACGATTTCTACCATTACAACAACCACTACAGGGTGGTAGCTAGCTGGGGGGGGGTGCTTGCCCCAATCAGACAAATCAAGATACTAATACATGGTCAATAGCAAATTGCCATGGCCAACTGCCCAAAACACAAACCACACATGACCTTGCCCCTCCCCCGCCCTAGACAAAACGAGATAGATACGAACCTGCGCCACTATTATGAGTAACACGACTACTACCACTACGTACGTATATATACGTTCTGGCTGCACCCACCTGGTGTGTGATGGCTGCATACAGCAGGTAGCCAGCCTGCGTGTGAGCGATACCCTTCGGCTGTCCCGTGCTGCCGGACGTGTAGAGCATGAAGAGGTAATCCTCGCTGCCCATCACCTCAGGCTCACACTCTGTCGACTGCTTCGCCATCTCCTGTAACCGATGGCAACGAGAGGCTTCAGGCAGGGAGCGCCGAGGTTCGAGCAGGGAGCGCGGGCGGGCAGAAGTTTGAGCAGGGAAACTAGGAATACAGTAAAAACCAGCGTATAAGAACTGGCATTTTTCCAAGTTAGCCTAAAAAGGTTCTTATATAATTGGTGTTTACTGGGAAGTTAGGCTTTTTATTTAAGTTCTTAAAAATAGATTCTCATTTTCTTAAGAAAAAAAGGTGCTTGTTGCTGGTAGAATATTGGTGCGGTTCATTGTTTATATAAAATATGCATATATAATTGTCTAAATGACTGAAATCTAGACAAATACAAACCCTATTCTAGGATATCTTATTTCTTTTTTGTTTTAGTTTACTTAAGAATATGTAAATGTTCACTGAATTTTATCAAATAAAAACCTGTTTCAAAGTTTAGGCTAAAACTGGTTCTTATGTCAAGGGGGTCTAAATGGAAAATCTTAGCCTAACAGGTTCTTAATCCCTCATCATCATCGGCAATCCCTCGAGTTCGAGGATGATTGTCTTCCATGGGAAAGCTATGGATGTCTGTGGGTCCTCAGATGACTGACAAGGCCAATCCTGGATCCACATGTCTTGTTACAATTAATGTATGCAGGTGTTGTTGAGATTGATGAATGGGTCAGGGTGATTCATTCTGTCTGCAGCACGTGCTCTCTGTCGCTCGCGATTTTCCATTTCATGCTGCCTCCTTTGGGCTTCAAAGTGTTGAGAGCCTAATTCCCATATAGTTTTTCTCCATTGATGGTGATTAGTGCAACAGTTTCCCAGGTGCTAGGGTCGATGTTATACTTTTTTAGGTGGGCTTTGAGTACATCCTTGTAGCACTTTCTCTGTCCTCCTCTTGTGCGTTCGCCTTTTCGCAACTGGAAATATAGGACTTGCTTAGGAAGTCTGTGGCTAGGCATTCGGGTAACATGGCCAGCCCAGCGGAGTTGGTGACGTATTAACTGTGCTTCGATGCTAGTTGTCTTGGCTTGTAAGAGAATACTAACGTTAGTGCGCCTGTCTTCCCAACGGATTTGGAGGATCTTTCTTAAGCATCTTTGGTGATATTTTTCCAGTTCTTTTAGGTGCCTCCTGTATGTGACCCAAGTTTCAGCTCCATATAGAATGGTGGGGACAACAACTGCTTTATAGACTAGCAGCTTGATATCAGGTCGTATGTTACAGTCATCAAGGACACGTTTCCTGAGGCGACCAAAGGTAGCACTAGCGCACTGAAGTCAATTTTGTATTTAATGGTCAATGTCGGCTGCCTGAGAAAGGTGACCACCAAGGTCATGGACCACCAAGGTCATGGATTCGGATCTTTGGAGCTGCAGCTTGTTCATTAGGGGCTTGCTGATGGAGCACCTTTGTCTTCCTTGTGTTCAAGGTGAGTCCCATTTTCTCATAGGCTTCAGTAAAGACATCTACAATCTGCTGAAGATCCGCCTCTGACTGTGCAACAAACTACGGCGTCATCACCATACTGGAGGTCAATAACAGACAACGCAGAGGTTTTGGTTCGAGACTCTAATGGGTCTAAAAGGAAGTGTCTAAGAAGAAAGGAGGGGTCTAAATGGAAAATCTTAGCCTAACAGGTTCTTAATCACTATGTTCTCATACACAGGTTTTTACTGTATTACATCGTTATAATATAAATAATTAAATCGTAACGTTATTACTCGTGTTGTCTCTCACAATTGTTCTAATATTGGGTTCGAGAGTGAGACTGCAGCTTGGTATTTCAGTACTTGCACCTCTAGCTTTCAATCTTTTGAAGTGCCCACTGTGATAGAATGACTATAATTATATACATATGGAGATGATAATATACATAGTATACATAGAGTATGACGCTCATTGCATATAGTCGTGCACTCCTCACAGAAGAGGAAAAACCTTGTTCTGCGCCCAACTGTTAATGCATGCCTACCTAATTTTTCTATGGCCCTCTGTATGTGGGGTTTAGTTGTGGGCCGCTAACCCAGCCACCAGTTCCCTAGATGCAGTCATCACCCCAGCTTTCCCTCCCCTCTTATGGGTCTCTGGGTGATTCCACATAACCCTGTTCAACGTCTAGATCCCTCTAGGTGCTGCTGACCTTGTCTCTCCCTTCCTGCTATGGCATGTTAGTTACATTACACAATCAACAATCTCCCCCGATCACTCTCTTTGTGCGCTACTATGGACAGGTACACTTTAGCCTACCCCTCTCCCGCCAAGTCCCCACGAAAATGTTGAGCTAATACATACAGGAATGAGTTAGTATACTCCTTAACTGCTGTACAGCCAACTCACGGATTCGAGCGGCATGTCCATTTGGCCCATGGACACCGGCGCCCCCGTTCGTTGTGCGACAAACACCTGCCGCACGCACGGACAGTCGAGGACGGCGCGATCGACCGTGCTCTTCAGATCGATGGCCTTACCCCCTCGCAGCACCTGGTCCGCCGTGATCACAGTCTCCGCCTTGGCTGAGGATGGCAATGGGGAGGACGTTCAATCGCGAGAACAGCCAAGCGTGCGGCTGAGCACCATCGTACGGCTTGCGCTCAGACCTGGCATGTTGCCTGCATGGGTGTCATGTACGTGTGCACCTGCGTTACCTCATCATAATTCATCTTAATGTAAATATTTAACAGGTTGATTAAGCTGACTGGTGAATGATATATTAATTTAGTTGATATTAAAATTATACATCACATAATAAAAATCGCATAATACGAGCTCACGTGGCTACATATACACAGTGTTTCCCCTGGTATGTGATAAGCAAGGTGGGTTGCCATGGTGATTTATCATCTGCCTCGCTGAATATTTGCTGAAATTGCCACCCCGCTGCAAAAATCTCGCTCCCTCCCCATATCTGATACCGCCACCACTACCTGTGTCCCAGGTTCTCCTTCTACCTCCGCTAACCAGGACCCCATGTGTTTGATCTGTGTCATGCTGCCACACATCAAATAAACTCCACGACTGTGCTCGCTATGCGCCAGGCACACGCTAATCACATGTAAAGGCACTTGCGTCAGCGCCTTCAGTACGGACTCATTCAACCATGCCACTTTGCTCATGATTACAACATCCAGGAGAAACACTGCATATATATCAAGGCATGAAATTCGGATTTTTTGGCACCGGCCCAGAGGGCTGGTAACAGCAGTTTTTTACCAGCCCTCACCATAATGTACCAGCCCTCACAAATTTTGTTTGCTGTTTGAACCAGAAGTGACCTAAACTAAGACTTGGAATGATAATTAAAAATGCTTGTCCGAAAAATGTTGTAGCATGCGGCATCGCGTAGTAGCTGTTGCACAGACTATAATGCAAATCGTGAATGATGTTCGAAGTGTTTTTGTCAATGTCATGTTTCACATTTGCATTCTCGATTTCAAATTTGTAAAATTTTGATAAATTATGGTGTGATATCCTTCAGGTAAAATGGTAATGTAAGCTATTTGCTCATTAATGCTATAAACAAAAATGTAGGTACTCACTAACATGGCTGAAACCGCCAGCTCGGAGGACCGGTGTTTTGCCAATGTTACTGGCCCTCCAAATAATTTGCCGGCATATGCCGGTGGGCCGGCGCTAATTTCGCGCCCTGTATATGTATTGAACAATAACGGGGCGGTGCCGTTTGTGCGCGCGTGACATGGCGTCCGACCTCACCGTCATTGATCCTGCTCGTTAGCGCGTCCGCGCTGAATCCCGCAAACACGACACTGTGGATGGCGCCAATGCGAGCGCACGCCAACATGGCGGCCACGGCGAGCGGCGTCATCGGCATGTAGATGCAGACGCGGTCACCACGGCGAACGCCATGTGACTTGAGCGTGTTTGCAAGCTGGTTCATCATCTCGTACAACTGTCTGTGGATGGCAAACGTTCGTGAGTTACTATGCATGCGCATGTGGGAAAGAGAGCGGCACCACTAGATTAGAGTGGAGACCAACTGGCTATGAACGATGGAAGGTATTGCAAAGTAGATCTGTCCGTTGACTACAAACAACAACGCACAAACACTATCAACTATAAACTGTGAAGACAAGGAATGATCCACAGCTGGAATAGGTTTACACAAGGAAGAGCAAATAGCTCGGTCACAGAGACCTGTGAAAGAATTAAGGTAACCTTGGGAGAGTAACACGCACTTGTATGACACATTCTCTTGCTGGCCCGGCTCGTCCTTCTCCCATATTATCGCCACCTTGTCCGGTGTCTTCATATAGTGGCGATCAACACAATTCACTAAAAAAAAAATATCGAGTCATCATGACAGCGGCTCAAGAGTCAAGGATAGACAGCATGTGCCGTAATAAACATCATCCTATCCTATCACCGTCCTGGACATCATCTCTATCCTTGAACCATGACAGCTGTCACTTGCAACTAGAATTTACAAGGACCACCTTTGTCGGACCGAGTAGACGTTTCTACTCTGATGTACTTTTTGGCCGATAACAGAAACATTCACTTGAACTAGGTAGAAGCCCTCGACCTCTCTTTCTCTCTCTCTCTCTTTAAAAAGGTAAATTACAGCATTCATTTGGACTAACAGTAACAGTAACGGCAACACAAACGCACAAGCACGATTTAAAACCAAGCTAAAAACTCACAATATTGACAAATTAAGCTCTAACGTTTCGTTATACGACCAACTAACCTGAAACGTTGAGTTTCCCGTTTATAAACCATTTCAGCTTTGCCTTCGTCATGTCGCAGTCGATGACGTCATCGAAATCCCTGTACCAACTGAGCCTGGTTCGGGCGAGCGAGCCCCAGAAGGCCGAAGGGTTGTTCAGGGATAAGTCGTAAACTTCCTGGTGGGGCAGCGCTTTCTGAAAATACTGTGAGATTTCTGGAAGTTGTGCAGTCGTGACATCCTGCTGCGCACCGGCCGCAGCGGTTCTCGCGAAGTATCGAATCAACTGCGGGATGGTGCATCTTGTTGTGGGAGAGAGGAGCGCACATGATAGAGCTCGGCCATACATGTTGATATTTGCTTGTTTTTGCTGGATGCTCAGTTGTCACCGCGCCAAATATTAAATAACGGGACGTGGCGCCATCTCGTGAAAAATTACGAATTCATGTTCACGAGAGCCTAGTCTCTAGAATATTATTTCTGTGACAGTAACCTTGACAGTCACAGTAACCAGTCATATGCACATATATATCATCCAACATATCACCCAAACATATCATACATTCATCTAATAAACATAATAGTATAATATAGTGTGATAAATATAGTAAAATAAAATAAATAAACATAGACTGTATAATTGGCACACACATATGCGCTTGCACGCACGCAAGCAGTAACACATACTCTCACATTACGCCTTGGGGTAAAATTATACAAACTCACATCTCATGATCTCAACACTATACTTTATATATATATATATATATATATATAATGTGTGTGTGTG
Organism: Priapulus caudatus; assembly: GCF_000485595.1. Classification (NCBI taxonomy): domain Eukaryota; kingdom Metazoa; phylum Priapulida; class Priapulimorpha; order Priapulimorphida; family Priapulidae; genus Priapulus; species Priapulus caudatus. The sequence continues at coordinate 658,100 of NW_014577091.1, read as the reverse complement.
TGTGTGTGTGTGTGTGTGTGTGTGTGTGTGTGTGTGTGTGTGTGTGTGTGTGTGTGTGTGTGTGTGT
>NW_014577091.1:641812-658008 GCF_000485595.1 Priapulus caudatus | reverse complement strand
GTGTGTGTGTACGTGTGTGTGTACATTGTGTGTGTGTGTGTGTGTGTGTGTGTGTGTGTTGTGGTGTGTGTGTGTGTGTGTGTTGTGTGGTGCTGTGTTGTGTGTGTCGTGTGGTGTGTGTGTGCGTGTAGTGTTGTGTGTATGTGTGTGTGTGTGTGTGTGTGTGTGTGTGTTGTGTGTTGTGTGTGTGTGGTGTGTGTGTGTGTGTACTGTGTGGTGTGTACATGTGTGTGTGGGTGTGTGTGTGTGGTGTTGTGTGTGTGTGTGTGTGTGTGTGTGTTGTGTGTGTGGTGTAGTGTGTGTGTAGTGTGGCGTGTGTGTGCGGTGTTTGTCGTGTGTTGTTGTGATGTGTGTGTGTGTGTGTGTGTGTGTGTGGTGTCGTGTGTGTGGTACGGTGTGGTGTGTGTGTGTGTGTGTGTGTGTGTGTGTGGGTGTCGTGTGTGTGGTGTGTGTGTGTTGTGTGTGTGTGTGTGGGTGTGGTGTAGTGTGTGTGTTTTGCGTGCTGTGGTGTGATTGTGGTGTGTGTGTTGTGTGTGTGTGTGTTGTGTGCTGTGTGTGTATGTGCGGTGCACGTAACGTTGCGCGCGTGCGTGTGTGAGTGGCCGCGCGGTGTGTTGTGCGTGAGTAATTTAAACCTTTTTGGTTAAATCTCTAAGAATACTGGAGGGATAATAGTCCCGTTTGTTTTTCTTAGAACGTGATCGTACTCACAGCGGATTCCCTCCAAGTGTATTGCCTTCTGTGAACTGAAGCCATTTGATCAGTATTTCCTTGTATTCCTTTCTACGAGTTAAAAACTATACGGTAGCCAGATTTAGTTTTTTTTTATCCAAGTAATCTACCCCTATAATTACCAATCGTGCCGTTGGTTCATACACGGTGCGACGCATTTTGTTTCTTTTTTCAGGGCGACTTCAGTTAATAGTACTTTCTAGCTTGTCTTTCCATTTCTCGGCACGTCCCTTGCCTTCCAGGCGTGCCAAGTTGAGTCGTGAAAGGATATTTTAAGTGAAAAATGTAGTATACTTTCCAACGTACTATTGACATTGAGCTAGACGTTGTAAGTATCTCTATATCACAGAACATGTTTTCTCAAATTAAACCACATTTTTGAGTTCATTAGAGAGTGTCAAGCACGCTTTGAATAGGCGAGAGTGTTTGCTCGGCGTATTGGTCGGCCCCAGCTTAGGATAATTTCTGTTTGATCAATCTCATTTGTAATGTGTGCAACTGCGGCCAACTCACGCTGGCTGACAATGTCTGGAATTTGTCTGTAATTCAAAATGTAAAGTTGGGCCGAAAAGTATTGACACTCTGGGGACATTTATAGGTTTTGATTTAAGACAACTCTAGGACGAGAGCTCCACTTGTGGCAGTTTTCAGAATCGAGCACCAGCGAGCACTGAAAATGATCAATTATATATATCCTCGTTGAAAAGAATTGAAAGGGCAGTTCTAAATGGTTATGGGAATAAGTTATTCGAGTATATGCACGAAATGCACACAAACAGTTAGAACACAATTATTAAATACCCACATGCAAAAAATGTCCATGTTCGTAATCGCGAATAATTGCTATGCAAAGTGTCTCGTTGCCTAAGCGTTGAGAAGTTGGCGATTCTACAAGCTATCTCGTGAATGCTATATGTTATAACGATGCGCGCTCCACAGCTATCTGCGTACGGGACCTGTGTCTGTCACTGTTATATCGTCATCCGAATTCTTCTCCTTGACTTCCGTACTGTACGCGTAGATTCTAACTCCGAATGCATGTGCCGACTTGTCAGCCGTCAGAAGCAGCGCGCGCGGGTCAGGGCCCCATATGAATTATGAGATGTCTATTCGTTTCGCCGTGTACACATGAACGAGTTTGTACCTGAGTTTTTGTCACACTTTGCCTCATCGATACAGCGACGTGAAATTCAGTATATAATTAATTCGCATGTTTTCAGGGACGCGTTGCTACCAAGGCAATGACAGATGAATGTGAAAGTGAAGATGAGGCAGGGTATTCCAACAGGAAAATTGATGTTTATGCACATGAATAATTTGCCTTTGATTGTATTTGATCATTCTTTGAGTCGCAATAACATCCTACAGAATTTTAACATGTTTACAACATAATATAATTCTCATGAAATGCCAATGCTAAACACTCATACTGATATAGATTATCAAATTAATTTCGCGTGTTGGCTGCAATGTAACACAATTACTGGGCTTTACCAATTTTTTTCGAGGACGAGTTGTCATATATTTTCGTCGCAGTAAAATGGCATCAATACGTCTTCGATCAATCCGACGCGATAGAAACACCTACAAGCTGCCTAACAAAAATACAGTAGCCGCCTCGTTGGTGACATACTATCGCAGATCATAAAGTGTGTGGCCCTTATTGTTTGAAAATGAATGAACTTAATTTCCAAGGATAAATCCGGTATCGGGCGAATAATAACAAAGGAGCAGAGTGTATAGCGTTACATGGTGTAATTAGAATCCGTGTCTTAGTCATTGGCACACAGACGAAGGGGCACGGTATATAGATGCATATACCTACGTTGCCTAATTATCGTACGCCACTGTGTACCCATTAAACTAACTTTATGACTACATTTCAATCTCCGTGCGACGGTTCGAAGCAATAAAGTTGTTAGGTAACCCCTTTTTGCCGCATTTTCGATAATATTTGTCGCTAGCGTTTTTTAATGTTTTGTCGTGTTGAGCCATACTAATATAACTAACGTACGTGGCTGTGTTAACAGTTAACCTGTCCCCACGTTGTGAATGATATATATATATATAATATCAACTAGATTGTTTGAATTATCTATTTCCTGGATATTGTAATAAGCGCATTGTATGTTGTTTTATATTAAAGCGGCTCCATTCTAAATGTCGGTTAAAGCCTGGCGAAGATCGAGATGTAAACTTCTCAACAGCTCGCATATGTAAAAATTTAATTCGCCGTTTTACCTAAACTGGTATAACATTTGTTTATATATATACGTACCCATAATAATAGTGTAGTGCAAAATAATAATAATATATAATTGTATCATTAATTATATTCGAGGATAAGAAGATGAAACATAAGGCCACTTCAATTCGTGTTTTAATAATTGGCAGCAAATCCAGGTTTAGTCAAGTTGTTGTCATGCGTACTGTATTATATATATATATATATAATATGTAATAATATATATATATATATATATATATATTATATATATTATATAATATACATCAAAGAGCTAATAATAGAGTTTGGATATTTTGGAATGCTAATTAATAATTCTATTACGGACCTCTTTGATATATATTATATATATATATACTATATATAGTAATATATTAATGATCAACCCGAGATTCGTGATGGAGAGCGGAGGATACGATATTGCAACTTTCTATATAACGATCTGTTCAAATATTATTCCGCAAATATTTCTCTGCGTCACCCCGTTGCTGCCGAGGTTTACGTGGATATTACCGTCGCCAGCTCGATTTATTCGAGAACCCTGCCTACGTGAGACCTTCCTAAACATGGTCTCTCTATAAAGCAAAATAGTTAAACGCTAGAAGCTGCGCAGGTGGCCAGCACACCGGCTCTCAGCCAGCTCAATACACCTCAATCCGTATACACCTATTATGCGCGCGCCGACTATCCGGTGAGTGGAAAGGGCCGGGCCCCTCGTTGACTAAGGCAATAAATGCTCTTTCTCCTTTGTAGCGCGTAATGGGTATCAGGCAAAGTCGATCGTAAATTTCCCAACTACTCTGTCATGTCTTATATAATAATGCGATCATAATGAAGGTTGCCTTTAATTTTCCACCCAACTTAGGCTCGTCACGAAACGCCGTACGGTTGCGTCGTTTTATGGATGATAATGGGAAAAAGGGGATCCGACGGTTTTGTAACAGTCTCTGCCCACCGTTCATTAGAATGGCACTCAATGAAAACAATAGCAATCGATAGAGAGAGGGCGAGAGAAGAGAGAGAGAAGGAGAGAGGAGAGAGAGAGTAGAGAGGAGAGAGGAGAGAGAGAAAGAGAGAGAGAGAGAGAGCGACGAGAGAGAGAGAGAGTGAAGGAGAGAGAGGAGAGAGAGAAAGAGCGGGAGGAGAGAGAGACAGAGAGAGACTGAGAGAGAGAGAAAGAAAGAGAGAGAGAGAGAGAGAGAGAGAGAGAGAAAAGAGAGAGAGGCAGAAGAGAGCGGGAGACAGAGAGAGAGAGAGAGAGAGACATGGACACGACAGCTTTATTGCCATAACGTGGGCATTGAAACTGCTATGGTGGTAATATATAGAATACCATCCTCATGCATGCATGAGTAATCGTATAAAGAGAATAATCGGTTAATGAAATGCAGCTAAGCTATCGGAGTGACGCGCAGGAAACATCTGCCAAGCGCAAGTTTGAATGCGAAAACAGATTATCGGCGATTACATTTAATTGTATTTCTCAAACGATTAAGCTATTACGATTTGACGTAGAAATATTTTGTTGGTTATTGAGCGGCATCGTTAAAATAGAAACTCTGGCGATGTCTAAACATGTTAGCGAAACAACTCACGTTTACTCTTCGTTAAACTGGTCCTTAATTTCGCTGCCTGGGCGCCTTTTTCGAGAAACTCTGTGTGAAAACTGCAGTGAATCGTTCCTACTGAGATGAAGCATGGTGGCACCGTGATGCATACAATGACATGACATTAAAGCTAAATGTCAGTTAGTCTCGGCGTTTTCTATGCAGCTTTTACATCGAGCTTTAGCCGAACATCAATGTCGTTTTTCGGTCAGAGCTACTTCCAAGTACGGCAAAAACGGACCTTCTGAAATCATTGCTGGCTTCGAAGACAGGAGATCTCGCGCCGAGTGGTTTGTATTGTATTATCATGATTGTTAATTGTAATATAATGTGGTATATTATTTATAGCTATATACCGCGCACATTCCATATATATATATATATATATATATATATATATATATATATATATATATATATATATATAGTGTGTATATTTGTTGTGTGTGTGCGTGTGTGTATGTGCGTGTGCACGTACGTGCGCGCGTGCGTGTGTGAGTGGCCGCGCGTGTGTTTGTGCGTGAGTAATTAAACCTTTTTGTTAATCTCTAAGTATATGGAGGGATAATATGCCCGGTTTGTTTTTCTTTTAGAATGTGATCGTACTCACAGCGGATTCCCTCCAAGTGTATTGCCTTCTGTGAACTGAACCATTGGATCAGTATTTCCTTGTTATTCTTTCTACGAGGTAAAAACTATACGGTACTCAGATAGTTTATCCAAGTATCTTACCCTATATATTACCAATCGTGCCGGTTGGTTCATACACGGTGCACGCATTTTGTTCTTTTTTTCAGCGACTTCAGTTAATAGTTACTTTCTAGCTTGTTCTTTCCATTCTCGCACGTCCTTCCAGGCGTGCCAGTTGTAGTCGTAGGATATTTTAAGTGAAAATGTAGTAACTACTTCAACGTACTATTTGACATTGAGCTAACGGTGTAAGTATCTTATATCAACAGACATGTTTCCTCAAATTAACACATTTTTGAGTTCATTAGAGAGTGTCAAGCACCTTTGAATAGCGCAGAGTGTTTGCTCGGCGTATTGTCGCCCAGCAAGCTTAGGATAATTTCTGTTGATCATCTCATTGTATGTGTGCAACTGCGGCCAGACTCACGCTGGCTGACAATGTCTGGAATTTGTCTGTAATTCAAAATGTAAATGTTGGGCCGAAAGTATTGACACTTGGGACAATTTATAGTTGTTGATTTAAGACAACTCTAGGACGAGAGCTCCACTTGTGCAGTTTCAGAATCGAGCACAGCGACACGAAAAATGATCAATTATATATATCCTCGTTGAAAAGATTGGAAAAGGGCAGTTCTAATGGTTATGGGAATAGTTATGCGAGTATAATGCACGAAATGCACACAAACAGTTAGAACACAATTATTAATACCCACATGCAAAAAATTTCCATGTTCGTATCACGAATTATTGCTATGAAAGTGTCTCGTTGCCTAAGCGTTGAGAAGTTGCGATTCTACAAGCTATCTTGTAATGCTTATACGACTGCGCGGCTCCCAACAGTCTACTGCTACGGACCTGTTGTCTGTCACTGGTTATATCGTCATCGATTTCTTCTCCTTGACTTCGTACTGTACGCGTAGATTCTAATCCGAATGCATGTGCGACTTGTCAGCCGTCAAGAAGCAGCGCGCGCGGGTCAGGCCCCATATGATTATGAGATGTCTATTCGTTTCCCCGTGTACACATGACGAGTTGTACCTGGATTTTGCCAAACTTTGCCTCATCGTACAGCGACGTGAAATTCAGTATATGATTAATTCGCATGTTTTCCAGGGACGTGCTTACAAGGCATGACAATGAATGTGAAGTGAAAATGGAGCAGGGTATTCCAACAGGAAAATTGATGTTTATGCACATGATAATTTGCCTTTGATGGATTTTGATCATTCTTGAGTCGCATAACATCGCTACAGATTTAACATTTTACAAATATATTTCACGAAATGCAATGCTAAAAACTGCATTACTGATATAATTATCAATTTAATTTCGCAGTGTTGCTGCAATGTACATTACTGGCATTTACAATTTTTTCGAGACGAGTTGTCATATATTTTCGCAGTAAAAATGGCAGTCAATACGTCTTCGATCAATCCGACGCGAAGAACACCTACAAGCTGCTTACAAAATACAGTAGCCGCCTTCGTTGGTGACATACTATCGCAGATCATAAAGTTTGTGCGCTTTATTGTTTTGAAAAATGAATGAACTTATATTTCCAAGGAATAAAGTCCGGTATCGGGCGAATAATAACAAAGGAGCAGAGTGTATAGCGTGTACATGGTGTATTTAGAATCCGTGCTTAGTCATGCACACAGACGAAGGGGGCAAGGTATATAGATGCATATACCTACGTTGCCTAATTATCTACGCCACCTGTGTACCCATTAAACCTTACTTTATGACTACATTTCAATCTCGTGCGACGGTTCGAAGCAATAAAGTTGTTAGGTAACCCTTTTGCCGCATTTTCGATATATTTGTCGGCTAGCGTTTTTAATGGTTTTGTCGTGTTGAGCCATACTAATATAACTAACGTACGTGGCTGTGGTTAACATTAACCTGTCCCCACGGTTGTGATGATATATATATATATATATATATATAATATCAACTGAGATTGTTTGAATTATTCTATTTTCACTATATTGTATAACGCATTGTATGTTGTTTTATATTAAACGGCTCCATTCTAATGTCGGTTTAAAGCCTGACGAAGATCGAGATGTACTTCTCAACAGCTCGCATATTAAAATTTAATCGCCCTTTACCTATGTATGACATTTGTTTATATATATACGTACCATAATAATAGTTGTAGTGCAAAATAATATAATATGTAATTGTATCATAATTAATTCGAGGATAAGAAGATGAAATAATGACCACTTCAATTCGTGTTTTATAATTGCAGCAATCATGTTTAGTCAAGTTGTTGGTCATGTGTACGTATTATATATATATTATATCACCCGAGATTCGTATGGAGAGCGGAGGATACGATATTGCACTTTCTATATTACGATCTTGTTCAAATATTATTTCCGTCAATATTTCTCTGCGTCACCCGTGCTCCGAGGTTACGTGGATATTACCGTCGCCGCTCGATTATTCGAGAACCCTTGCCTACGTGCAGACCTTCTACATGGTCTCTCTATAAAGCAAAATAGTTAACGCTAGAAGCTGCGCGGTGGCCAGCACACCGGCTCTCCAGCCAGCGTCAATACACTCATCCGTATACACCTATTAGCGCGCAGCCGATCTACCGGTGAGTGAAAGGGCCGGGCCCCTCGTGACTAAGGCAATAATGCTCTTTCTCCTTTGTTAGCGCGTAATGGGTATCAGGCAAAGTTCGATCGTAAATTTCCCAACTACTCTGTCATGTCTATATAATAATGCGATCATAATGAAGGTTGCCTTTAATTTTCCACCCAACTTAGCTCGTCACGAAACGCCGTACGTTGCGTCGTTTTATGGATGATAATGGCGAAAAAGGGGATCCGACGTTGTAAACAGTCTCTGCCCACCGTTCATTAGAATTGCACTCAATGAAACAATGCGATCGGATAGAGAGAGCGAGAGAGAGAGAGAAAGAGAGAGAGAAAGAGAGAGAGAGAGAAAGAGAGGGAGAGAGAGAGAGAGAGAGAGAGAGCACTTCTCTCTCTCTCTCTCTCTCTCTCTCTCTCTCTCTCTCTCTCTCTTTCTCTCTCTCTTTTCCTCGCTTTCTCTCTCTCTCACACACACTCTCTCGCGCTCTCAGAGAGAGAGAGAGAGAGCGAGAGAGAGAGAGAAGAGAGAGAGAGAGAGAGAGAGAGAGAGATAGAGAAGAAAGAGAGAGAAAGAAGTGAGAGAAAGAAGAGAGAGAGAAAGAAGAGATCGAGAGAGAGAGAGAGAGAGAGAGAGAGAGAGAGAGAGAGAGAGAGAGAGAGAGAGAGAGACAGACAGACAGTCTTTATTGCCAATCGTGGGCATTTGAAAACTGCTGATGTGTATATATAGAATACCTCCTCATGCATGCATGAGGTAATCGTATAAAGAGAAGAATGGTTAATGAAATTTGCAGCTAAGCTATCGGAGTGACCGCAGGAACATCTGCCAGCGCAAGTTTGAATGCGAAACAGATTCATCGGCGATTACTTTAATTGTATTTCTCAACGATTAGCTATTTCACTTGACGTAGAAATATTTTGTTGGTTATTGACGGCTCGTTAAACTAGATAACTCTGGCGATGTCTAAATGTTGAGCGAAACCACTCACGTTTACTCTTCGTTAAACTAGTCCTTAATTTCCTGCCTGGGCGCCTTTCTTCGAAACTCTTTGTGAAAACTGCAGTGAATCGTTCCTCTGAGATGAAGCATGGTGCACCGTTGATGCATACAATGACATGACATTAAACTAGAATGTCAGTTAGTCTCGGCGTTTTCTATGCAGCCTTTTACATCGAGCTTTAGCCGAACATCAATGATGCGTTTTTGTCGAGCTACTTCCAAGTACGGCAAAAACGGACCTTCTGAAACCTTGCTGGCTCTCGAAGACAGGAGATCTCGCGCGAGTGGTTTGAACAGGGTAAAGTACAACTGGATCACATGAAGTCTAATTGGAGATTAAAGTCGTGTGAACTTACGCGAAAAGCCGAATGATAGCAGAATTCTGGGTGAACAGCACTATTGTAGGAACTGGCATACATACATTATTGTAAAACAGCAATGCCAATGAACGCGGTGGCACCTTGTTGTACAATCTTGTCTAAATTATTTACTATCTACTGCCAACAGTCGAATGATGATTATTTATTTGCGAAGAGGCTCAACGTGGCGAACGGTGGAAGACTGTCAACATTACCCGTACGGGGCGGTTTGCTTCTGTCTCTATTTGGAATGCCAACCAGATTGATGGCTATTGTCAAGGTTTCAACAAAACGAGTGGCATCACAAGATTAGGCATGAAGATGTGATCTGTGAACCTTGTAAAATGAGACAGGTGTATGGGAGCGCGACGTTATTAGAGTTGCCATGTGTGTCCTGGACAACAGCAGTTGTCCTGGTTTTTCACAATCTTAATTATGGCATTACAGGCTCTGCCTAACACTCTTGGCTCGATATGATAATCAGGTGAGTCTTTCAGCTGCCGTAAACCACGTAAAATACGATGGCAGTGCAGGCGTGAGCGGTAAGCATTTTTAGGTCGAATTCTCTCGCAAATCATCGCTCATTTACGCGTATAACTAGCGTCGCTAACAAAACAATTACCCGACTAGATTATAGTTTGTGTTCGCATTATCTTTACATAAAGCTACCCGTCGGGTGAAAATCGTGGCGTTCTAATTTCAGTCCATCGAAACAGTTCAGTCTAGTCCTAAATCCAGTCGAAGAAATCGGATTAGCCTCTTGTTTTATTGATCACGTCAACTCCGATACTTATTAGTTAATAATGGATTCTCAATTTCTTAGCTATTATTAAGCTCGTAGTTGGCGGAGTGACTTAATAAAGTAAGAAATACGTATAATGACCGATGCGATTATGTGAGAACACCCATACTTGAGTTTATTATACCAAAGGGTTAATCTTTAGAGGAAAGTTTTCAACTTGTCTATGGCGCAACCATGTTTGCATTAAAATGATGTAGGCCTAAGTACAGAACTTCAAATTACGAGTGCTGAAACATAAGCGGGTAGCGTGTCTGAGAAATGCTTGCGAAAATATTTATGGTTTGCATACATAAATACCAACGCAATTTCAGTTGACGTTACTCCCGAGCGTGTATGTATATAGCCGCGTATATGTGCGGGTCGGAGACGCTACATTACATTTGATTATTATTAAACGTTGTTCGTCTGCATGAAGACGTAATGGAGATGCTGGTTCTTTTTAGCCGTAAATGACGATTAAAGACTCTCATTCACATGCGCCTGAATGCTTCAGTGACAGTCAGTCAGTCGCGGGCACTTACACGCGCATTCTATTGTGCGCTCTGTGTACGAGACTCACACCGCTCCATTTATAGGTTTGTAAGAGCGAGCGCTATTTCTGTGCATTGTAGATGGAAGCGTACGAGTATGACCATGAGTATATCTGCTGCTCTCATCTGTACTTTTCGTGTTTTTTTCAGGCGAAAACGTCGCACCGTGTACCCGTCTGCTTGCACGGCAGTGTAGATGTAATATGCGCGCGTGTTTGTTTGCGTACATATGCGTGCACGCGCGCGCGTACGCATGTTCTTGTTCAGCGTGCGTGTATGATAGTTGTGCGTTGCACGCTACTGCGCTACGTTACAGGTGGTAAACTGACGTTTTGCACCTATCGCATTTACAATCCAACGATGACCTTCCAAACTCAACGTAGCGTGTATGACTCCGTGCACGGACACTAACATCCCCATCACCACCGTAAGTCCAAGTCCGGCGGCGGCGGCGGCGGCGATGGTGGATTAGGTCGCGGCGGCGGCGGTGGTGGTGGTGGTGGTGGTGGTGGTGGTGGTGGTGGTGGTGGTGGTGTTGCTGGTGGTGGTGGTGGTGGTGTTGGCAGTGATAGTGGTGTGGTGGTGGTGGTAGTGGTAGTAGTGGTGGTGGTGGTAGTGGTGGTGCTGTTGGTGGTGGTAGTGGTGGTAGTGGTGGTGGTGGTGGTGGTGGTGGTGGTGTTGGCGGTGATAATGGTGTGGTGGTGGTGTTGGCGATGATAGTGGTGGTGATGGTGGTGGTGATTGATGATGGTGGTGGTGGTGCTGATGATGGGGTGTGTGGTGGTGTGGTGGTGGTGATGGGGGTCGGTGGTGGTGGTTTTGGGGGGTTATGGTGGTGGTGTGGTGGTGTGGTGATGGTGGTGAGTAATGGTGGGTGGTGGTGCTGATGATGGGGGGGTGGTGGTGGTGCTGGTGGTGATGGGGTGGTGGTGGTGGGGTGATGGTGGTGGTGGTGGCGGTGGTTGGGTGTGGTGATGGTGTGGTGCGTGGTGGTTGTGGTGGTGTGGTGAGGGGTGGTGGTGGTGGTGGTGATGGTGGTGGTGGTGGTGGTGGTGGTGCGTGAGGATGGTGTGGTGGTGGTGGTCGTGATGGTGGTGGTAGTGGTGGTGGTGGTGATGATGGTGGTGGTGGTGGTGGTGGTGATGATGATGGTGGTGGTGGTGGCGTTGTCGGTGGCGGTGGCGATGACGGTGACGGTGGCGGTGGCGGTGGCGGTGGCAGTGGCGGTGATGGCGGTGGCGGTGGCGGTGGCGGTGGCGGTGATGGTGGCGGTGATGGTGGTGGCGGTGGCAGTGGCGGTGGCAGTGGCGGTGTTGGCGTTGGCGTTGGCGTTGGCGGTGGCGGTGGTGGTGATGGTGAAGGTTCGGTGGCAGTGGTGATGGCGGCGTTGGCGGCGTAGGCGGCGGCGGCGGCGGTGGTGTCGGTGGCGGTGTCGGTGGTGGTGTTGGTGTCGGTGGTGGTGGCGGTGGTGTTAGTGATGGCGGTGACGGTGGTGGTGGTGGTGGTGTTGGTGGTGGCGGTGGCGGTGGTGTTGGTGTTGGTGGTGACGCTGGCGGTGGCAGTGGTGTTGGTGATGGTAGTGATGGTGGCATTGTACGACGTATAGCTGACGTATAAGTAAACCGTCTCACGTTCATCGTACCTGTTAGTAAATGTATATGTAAGAATTATGTTCACGCTAATGTGTAATTACATTGCAAATTCTATAAAGGAAATGATAGAGATTGAGATAGAGAGAGAGGGAGAGAGAGAAAGAGAGAGGGGCGCACGAGAGATTGAAAAGGAGAAGGGGGAGGCAAGACATAATTAACACTCTATAAGCCAAGATGGACGTTCGGGGGAAAAATTATCCACAGTTTATGCAGTAGGACAATGATGCCATAGGTTTATGTTAACGCCTGCACGGCACAAGTATCTAAAATATTTTATCATGGAAATTACGACCATTTGTTTTGAGCACAAAACCACCACTGAATGCGCGCTCTTGTTTCAAATGCATCATCGCGTTATGAACGCGGGCGGGAGAACACTATTATACCCTTTCCCGCCGTGTAACTAACTCTAACACACATTATACCTGCAAGAGCGCGGGTATCTGATTCACTACCGCCTTTTGTCAGCCCTCCATAAACGTTGTATTTGCGTCTCTCTCGTGCGAGAGCAGCGCCACAAAACAGACGACGATAGAGCTCGTAAATAATTAAGGCTCACGAATAAACTGAGTACCACCGCTTCGCAGACATTTTCTCCGCGAGCGAGCGAAAAAGCCGAGACGGGCAGAAATTTTGCGTCGGCGCGTTTTCTTCATTGCATTTTTGTCACCGAGAGCGGAGTTTCGTCAGACACCTGCCGCTGCCTCCGCACTGCATTCGAGGTTCACGTTGCTGCGTTGCGTGGAATGTGGGCATCACATATATACACGTAGGCTATACACACGCGCGCGCATGCACGCACACAGAGTGACAAAGAAAGACTGATTGACAACACACACGACTAGACAGTCCGCATGATTATAGCGAAAACACACACATAGACAAGACACATTTGCATACATGACATAGATGTAGACCCCTATCTCTGTATATTTCTATTGTATTATCATGATTGTTAATTGTAATATAATGTGGTATATTATTTATAGCTATATACCGCGCACATTCCATATATATATATATATATATATGGAGTGTGTAGTTGCATTGTGTGTGCGTGCCTGCGTGCGTGTGCGTGTGTGCGTATGTGCGTGTGCTACTGCGTGTACGTGCGTACATTTGCGTGCGCGTGTGTGTCTGTGTTTTTCAGTTCAGACAACTTATGCCGGTCTCCAACCAATGCGTCAACAATTCAATATGTGCCTCTTTACCGCAGAGTGTAATCTTTTGTTTGATTCATTTAGGCACGAGGCTTGGAAAGAGGCAGTCAGAGTAGTTAGGACATATGGACTTCAAACGGTGCATGGATCCACGGATACAGCGTTTCTGCGCAGCCTGCTGGATTAGCTTACGTAGTCTAGAGCAGTGCAGTTATCGTATTGCGTAGTAGCTGTTTGCTGGGAGGTGTTAGCTGTTTAAATGTCCATGCCGGTTTCAAATAACCGCAGGTAGCAGCCGCAGATAAAGTGTCGAAACAATGAGTTTTTTTTTATATTTTCGCGTATACAATTTACACGCGTACGACCAACTCCGTATAACCTTTTGGTATAACACAAATATATATTCGGTGGAAAATGCATTCATTTGTCGCTGTTGTTGCGCAATAAGCCATACCATCGCTTTATAATGGCTTCCCATGGAAGTGAATCCACAATGTTCTCGTTCAGTAACGTGAATATGTGCTAATTAAATGTTTCTCAACCACTCATCAGGGCCGTAGGCATTCCTGGGGGGGGGGCAAAACTTCATGACTCAACTGTGTAATGATGAGCGACGGGCGCAGCTCTTGATCGACGTCCATAGTGTGGTAGGGGGTGGGTTTGATACAAGGCTTTCACGGATAAGTGACCAGAAAATCACGTTAGGGTTATTTACGATTATTAGCTAAGCTTGTTTTTAATTTTGCTCCAAAATCTAGGGGGCACCTGCCCCCTTGCCCCAATACAGGCCACGGCCCTGTTCATTTGCTTCATGCCGAAAAATCCCAGGGCAGGAACCTTCTCGTTTCGTCTTCGCACTTCTCTGTGTAAGCCCTACTCATTGAATGCTTCCACAAAACTGAACTTTCATTCCTACTCGTCGAAAGCACTGGAAAGTTCGATCGTACAACTCAACCAGCCTTAGAAACCCAGTTAAGATAACTTCATCCTCTTGCATGGTAGTTTTGTTGCGAAACTGCGAAAACGAGCATGCTTCTCGTTACATATACAACGGCTTTATTTTATGAAAATAATTATTGTAACGCGACCTCACACCAAGAATGGTTGCATATACACGTTGCCATGGATACAATTAATGTATATCACACTGATATCCAGTTGTTACCTGACATGACATCCAGAATTTGGGATGATTCACGATGAGCCAGAAACGTCACGTGAGGCGAGCTTGCCAAATGCATCTACACCAAGCCTACAACCGCTAGCTAGCGCCTGAGATGTGCGTGAAGTTATTTCCTAGTTCCTAGTTCCTAGTTCCTTATTACTCTTACATTACATTCAAACTCTCGACAAGCGTATGAGCATAGCAGTAGCGTAGAGTATAGCGTGTGCACCATCCACAACCTGTTCTACATCTGTTTCTATGGTGAAATAAAAGTGAACTACTCGCCTAATGGCGCTGCTCTGAAATAAGGAAATTGGTCTAAAAATACGGAAATGGGTCTATAAAATTATTAAGTGGACTCTTACATTACATTTAAACTCTCTACTACAAGTTTAAATGTGATGTAAGAGTCCACAGATGTAGAACGGCGCTGGGTGGAGTTCAATAACTAACGATTCCACGTTGTTGTTGCTGTACACTAAGCTATGTACGCATCCCCAATTTATCTCGCGCATCCACCACAATGCTACCTTGGTCTCTCAGTGCCTACTTCGCAGCCTTGGCTATCTACATTGGCTTCCCTACCTTGGCTACTCTCACAATCTTTCCTGCTCCCTATCTGGCTCTGCCGCATTCACTCTAGATCCCATTACGCATTCTCGCTCGTGTTACGCCACTCTAGCTCGCATTCCTCTTTTCTTTCTCTCTCTTTCTCACCGCTTTCTCTCTTTCTCACCTCTCTCTCTCTCTTTCTCCTCTCTCTCTCTCCCACCTCTCTCTCTCTCACACACACACCTCTCTCTCTCTCTCTCTCTCTCTCTCTCTCTCACACACACCTCTCTCTCTCTCTTCGCTTCCTCTTACCATCTCTCTACTCTCATCCGCCTCACTCTTCCACCTTTCGCGTTTCATGATCTCTGTTCTAATATATTTCCCTATATCTACTTCCCTTCAACTCCCTAGCTCCCAGTCAATATAAGCCTACCATCTATATATCTTGCGGTTGCAGCATAGATTACAATTACACAGTAAAAATTAATGCACTTATATGTGTTACCTTGCCGAATCTCTTCTCTTTCTCCTCCTTACGCTTCCAAGCTGCTATCTCCATCTGCTTCAGGCACTCTTCTCTCGCATCAGTGTATCTTATTAGTCCGTACCGACTAATATATAAGTAATACACAGTCTCCATGTTATATGAACCAATGGATAGGAATAGCTAACAATTAAGTTCTAAGATATGTTTACCTCGGATCGGTTATTATTTAAGATTGATGCCCCGGTGAGATTTACCACACAACTATACCGGCAGCACGTGCGTGTATCTCAGTAGTGAGGTTCGCATCGATGGGTACAGAGATTAAATCACCCCTCGTGAGAAATGGTTCATATTGCTGTAGAATACACTGCCAGATTTCAGATTTACCATTTGGCCTCTCGATTGTACGCGAACGAATAAAATTACAAAAATACGAGAAAATGGTACAGAAACATACTGCCTGTAATAACAATATTATAGAAACACAGGGGGAGTCTGCCTAATAGAAACACATGGCGAATATGATTAGAGAGATCCCAAGAATCGAAATAAGTGTACATGTTATCGAGTAAACGTGATAAAGCATAGAAACAATAATTGAAGTGT
>NW_014577091.1:629824-639302 GCF_000485595.1 Priapulus caudatus | reverse complement strand
TCTTTCTTATTTTATATAGAGATTTGTGTCTATCTTTCTCTCTCTCTCTCTCTCTCTCTCTCTCTCTTCTCTCTCTCACTCGCTCTGGCTTTCGCTCTCACGCTTGCTCGCTCGCCCGCTCACTTGTCCCATTTCTCGCGCTTTCTTTCTCTCTCTCATTTTTCCTAATTTTAGAGAGATGTGTGTGTGTGTGTGTGTGTGTGTGTGTGTGTGTGTGTGCGCGCGCGCGCGCGTACGTGCGTGAGTGTGTGTGTGCGCGTGCGTGTGCGTGATTGTATGTGTGCTTGAGTGTGTGCTTGTGTGTTGTCGTGCGTACGTGCATGTGCGTGTATGCCTAAACATACATAGTTTTACCCCCAGTCCACGATGATGAGATTAATACCAGAAAGCATAATCTAGCGCCGAACAGTTCGTGTCGGCCATTAGTCTTCCTAGTGTCAATGTAGCATAAACGAGTCAGGTTAGAGTTAGTGTCTGCGGTCCTTCAATCTCTCCTGGGGGAGCGGGCTCAACGTTTCCGTGTTTTTCCAACGTGAAATTTTATTTCGATGTTTTCGACATGCGATAGATTCTAAACAGGACATACAGCTTTATTTCACGATGATGAATGTTAACGTTTCAGTTTCGTATTGAGTAAACGGAGTAAAGGTCGCACGAAGTTATTACAGTAGCCATCGTGTAGTATATAGTACACAATATAGTCATATTAATTCAAAATCGTATCCGGACGACTACCCCCTGGACAACTACCCCCGGACAACCACCACCCGGACAATTACCCCCTAGGACACCCCCCACCCGGGCAACTACGACCCGGACAACTACCCCCCTAGGATTAGGGTTAGTGTTAGGGTTAGGGTTAAGGTTGTTCTTGGGGTAATTCCCCTAGGGGGGTAGTTGTCCGGGTGGCAGTCGTCCGGTGGTATTTGTCCTAGGGGGGGGGGGTAATTGTGCGGGTGGTAGTTGTCCGGGCGGTAGTAGTCCTAGAATAATTCAAAATGTCTCTACTTGGCAGCAGCATTGCATAGCGTAACTACTTGCCTGATTGCACTGATAGTGTATAGTCATCAAACCGCTTGTGGTCCTAGATTCGCTACCTGTTCGTCTGACTCGACTGAGTAACTAGTTGCTAAACTTCATGTTGAACTTCGCTAATTCGTAACTCCGTTCTCAATAAGCTGGCTCGCCAGCTTCGATGGTTCGATTTTCTAAGCTACTCATTCTTGTGTACATTCTATTACACATTTTACTAATCATTCCCATTGTACAGTAAACCTGTGCTATACTACTAATACTTCGTCATGTAAATTGTATCGGTATCAATAATAATCAAGTGTATGTATTATTTTGTCTCTTTTAACCTCAGCTTTAATGGTTTGGAGTTTTCAGTGATCCGGGATTGGTCTTGTCCAAGCTATCCGGTTTAGTAAGGTCCAAACATATGGGATTATATTCATATAATGGGATCGAGAAACAGCAAATGACGTTAGCGTGTACTAGCCATCAAATAGAAGCCACCGATACCGACATACGTAAACAGCATGGACTTGTACCGCCTAGCTGAATTAAACGTTTTCAATGTTAGCAAGCAAATGCGATAAGATAAACGAGCGCCATGTTTAACACGCGATCGCAGAATTCTTCCCATCGCCAGCACCCTAATTTGTTGGCGCGCGCTCCTGGCTTCACCACCACCGATTACTGCGCTGCGCATGCGCACAGGCTAGCTTGCCGCGCGCGTGCGCGTTTCTCAGCGCGATGATGAGTGGGAAGCTTTCAGGTGCAACACAGCGACCAGCAGCCGTGCAAATATGTCGCCCCGCCTACCAGCCAGCTTTCTATGAACTGTGATGTTTACAACCTGCTGACCAACTGTTCCACCGCGCATCGCTCAGTCACGCACCGGCGCACGATGCATTGTTCACCTGTTTCCTATTGTTCTATCCGATTGCCTGCCCGCGCTGCGAGACAATCACTGCCTGTTTACCCTCGTGCCACTGATTGTCGTCTCATTGTTGTCAACAATCTAAACAATAAACAATTCGTGTTTGTTTAAGCCGGTGATCGGCGAATGACTGCGTGTTGTCGCGCGTGCCGTTGATTGCTGCCGTATTGTAGCAAACAATGTAAACAATAAATAGTAGAGTAGTGCTTGCTTAGACGCGTGTAATGGATGGGTGGCAGACAAACACGTGAGCGCCCCCCTTCGGGCAGCAAAAATCTAAAATTGCGGATAAGTTGTCGATCTTGTTTAGCAATTGTTTAGTTTTATGCAATCGACGGCTTCTGAACGACGATTAGATGTATATACGTGCGGGTGTTTTTTTGTTTTGTTTTGTTAGTATGTGTGCGTGTAGGTGCGTGAGTGCGCGCGCGCGCGTGTGTGTGTACGTCTGTGTGTGCGTTAGTGTGTCCGCGCGTGTGTGCGTGCGTGCGTGTGCGCGCGTGTGTGTGAGATAGAAAGACCGACAGAGAACGTTCATCGTATTCCCAGTTATCGTTCACACATACGGATGGCAGCTACGTGCACAAAGAGAGGCTGATGCGCTAGACGTCGCTAGCTGTGCACACGGGGACACTACCAGCATGGATTTTTACACGAGGTTAATACCGTCTAACATTTCTCCTCTCTGACGTCTCTCCCAAGCCCCCCCCCCTCGCATGTGAAGTCTTTCCCAAGCCCCCACCCGCATGTGACGTCTCTCTCACGTTTCGTGTCACCTCCACCCTTCCCCCTCTCACTCCATGGCCCACTCACCCTCTGAACCTCTCACGTTCTCACTACTCGTTCCCTCACTCCTCGGCCCTCATCCCTTAACATCCTACACCCCCTCACTTCTAATCCCATCATCAGAAACGTCTTCACACCCCTCACCCCTCACCCCTCGCCCTTCACACTCTTATTTCTTCACCCTCTCACTCCTTGCCGCCACACTTTTACACCCTCGAGTCTCACAACCTACACCCCACCCTCTCACTCTCATCCCGCACCCTCTCGCCGCCGCAACATTACACCCTCCTACCCTTACCTTCTTACAACCTCACTACCCCCACACTATCACACCTACATCCGCTTACCCCCTTGCCACATAACCCCCTCGCCCGACACTTTCGTACTCTTCTCATAACACCCTCATCATCTCACCCCTCACCCGCTCACACACTCTCACACTCTTACGCCCTCTTCACAGCGTGTTGGAATTCTTCTGAACCACAGGCACTTGGAACGTCTCACTAAAAAAACATTAATGGTAAATAAACACGAAATGTACCAAAGTCTTAATGCTTCTCTACTCTATTTCGCTAAATTCACCTGTTAAATGCCAGTCAACGATGCTTAATCTTGCAACCACGCAATACACGCCACACCCGCGCTGGTGCACGAACAACGGATGAATTAGAGAGAGACTCACACGACACCACCACACACACACACACACACACACACACGACACACACACACAGCTACACACACACACACTGCACTCACCTCACTCACGCACTCCCTCACACACTCACTCATCAGCTCACTCACTCACTCACTCACTCTACTCATTCATCTCACTCACTCACTCACTCACTCACTCACTCACTCACACATGCGTATACGCGTACATACACACAGGCGCGCACACACACACATGCAAATAATGCGTGCTTGATATAACTCTTGATAAAATACAATTTGACGAGTCGGTCTATCATTACACTGAAAACAATTTTATTACAGTTCTATAGATTTAGATGGGTTAATATTGAAGGTAAAATACATGTACAGTTGTTACAAACGTGTGCTAACATACTTAGCAGTGGTGTCTAGTTCTCTGGATGCTACAGAACTACCAGATGTTTTTAACCTGCATGCATGAATTGTTATAAATTTCATTGTTATAGATTTAATTATACAACGTCATAACAGCTTTCATTGGATTGTTTTCACAATACGTCGAGAAAGATCGAGTCCATTCGTCAAGGAATTGTTTTCATCTGGGACCTGTGACATGAATAATTGATATCGCAATAGGCATACGCACCCCCCCCCCTCCACACACACACAAACACACACACACACACACACACACACACACACACACACACACACACACACACACACACACACACACCACACCCCACACACACACACACACACACACACACCACACACACACACACACACACACACACACACACACACAGGCGCACGTATCCCGCTGCGAGAGTCTACCCGTAGTTTGATTCACACGGATCGCCTTTCGCAATCGCTCGCCTACTCTAGCTGTCTCGCGCCGCGCGCTCGGGGGCGTAAGCCAGCCCGTAATCCCGCTCACTCGCCATCACAACAATAGCACTCGGCCGTTTGTTGCGCGGCGGCGGCGGCCAGAGTCGATCCGCTTACCTGTTGTGAGCGCCCGCCGCGCCGGCACGTGTTAATTGCGGGCTTAGCGGCGCGGGAGGAGCTGGCGCGGCCGGGGCGTTGCGTCTCTTGCGCGGGTATTGCTCGTAATCGGACAAGCCTGATGATCGGTTAGTAGCATAAACAGGCGATCAGGCGCCGTGGGGCGGCGAGAGGGCGGAGCGGCGAATTACGGACGCTAGCCATAACTAATGCTGCGTGCAGATAGTGCCTCGACCCCGCACGCACACGAGCACGCCACACGCGTACGCGCACGCACACACGTCGTATCAGGTCGTATGCACGTACGCACGCATACGCGTACGCATAGATGCATGCGTGCATGCACACGATACACACGCGCGGACATGCATGCGCGCGTACGCGTATGTACACGCGCATGCTTGCATGTGCGTACGGCGTATGCACACGCGCACGCACACTGCACCGCGCACACGTATGCACGTACGGACATACTCACGCGCATATACATGCATGTGCGTACGCACGCACACACGTACGCATACATGCATGTGCGCGTATGCACGTACACGAGTGGGTAAATAGAATTTTTCGGTAATTTTTGCTAGTTACCTCCATGGACATTACTATTGCCGAGAAAGAGTGAGTGACAAAGGCCTTGCTATGTTGGATCTTGTATTTCTCCTCTCCTCCTCACTTATCCTTTTATAGCTTCTATCTCCTTCTTCACTTTCGCGCCCATACTCCTGCATATCATAATTGGCTTCTATAGTATTTCGGTACTTTCATTTGGTATTCCGTTGTACATTGCTTGTTCATGAGAAGATATTTTCTGAGCTTCTGTCGTGAATGTTCATAAGGATTACTCACATGTGCTTTCTCTTAAACTACCTATTTCGCTCGTAGTCAACGATGCGTCACTCGTCGTGAACTTTGAGTGTAAGGTTCGCTGTCAAAAATAGTTTCGCAAATCTCTACTTCGAGTGCGAACTCGACAGCGAAAATGCTGACGTGAGAGAGAGTTGTATACCCACGGAGAGTGTGTGAGAGAGGGGCGAGTGAGAGAGAGAGAGCGAAAGAGAGAGAGAGAAAGAGAAAGAAGGAACGAGAGATAGAAAGAACGAGCGAGAGAGAGAGAGAGAGAGAGAGAGAGAGCTAAAGAAAGAGGTAGAGATACAGATAAAGTGCAAGAGAAAGAAAGAGAGAAGGAAGATATAGAGTGATATAGGGAGTACCCGAGAGAAAAAGCGCAGGCGAGATATAGAAAGAGAAAGCGATAGAAAAAGAAAAGGCGACTGTGAGAGACAAATGATAAAAGAAAGCACGACCGCATGAGAAAAAGAGAAACAAAGAGGCATCGCGGAGATAACGGCGGACAAGAGAAGGCAGAGAGGACACAGAGCGAGGCGGGAGGAGGAGAGGAGGTGAGGGAGGCGACGACAGCTATAAACACACGCATGCAGACAGCGCGCTTTCTCGCATGCGCAGCGTTTTTTTTCCCGCACTGCGCGCGCACACGCGAGTCGCTCTGTTATACAGAGGTAACCGCGCGCAATGAAATGATGTCATTTCATTTGTTCGCCGTCGAGAGCTCCACTCTTTCCTAATTTATTGTCCGCGCGTTGCCATGGCGACCGCGACAATAAAGACATAAAGTCGTTTGCGAGATTAAATGATTGACTGACGGAATCAGTCGCCGGTCTCTCTCTCTCTCTCCGCTTGCAGACTCTCGTCGTTCTTTGTTGTGCGGTCGCCGAATTGTCACGGTGTGCATCATTCCTGGCCGGCCAGCGCGCAACCAATCAGCGTCGTTATTGATAGAAATCGCGGCTTTTATTCAGGCGACGACATTTCGTCGGCGGAGAACTAGATTCGCGGAGGTAATGATGAACCTTGGAGAGGGGGGAGGATGGGACGTGGATGAGGAGGAAGGATGGAGAGTGGAGCGAGGGGGAGGATGGGACGCGAGCCGAGGAAGGAGGGGGAGTGGGGCGAGGGAAAGGATGGGACGTGGGGAGGAGGAAGGATGGAGAGTGGAGCGAGGGAGAGGATGGGACGTGGAGGCGGAGAAAAGATAGCGTGTGGAGCGAGGGGGGAGGATGGGACGCGGAGCAAGAAAGATGGAGAGTTGAGCGAGGGGGAGGATAAAACGTGGAGGAGGAGGAAGGAAGGAGAGTGGAGCGAGGGGGAGGATGGGACGCGGGGCGAGGAAAGATAGCGAGTGGAGCGAGGGGGTAGGATGGGACGTGGAGGAAGAAGAAGGATAGAGAGTGGAGCGAGGAGAAGGATGTGACGTGGGGAGGAGGAAGGAGAGGGAGTGGGGCGAGGGGGAGGATGGGACAGGGAGGAGGAGGAAGGAGGGGGAATGGGTGAGGGGATGATGAGACGTCGGGTGAAGGAGGAAGAATAAGCCGAGGGCGAGGAGAGAGGACGGAACGTGGGAGGAGGGGGGAAATGGAGATTAGAGTAAGGTGGGTAAGGTGTGGTGTGGTACGATGGGGCGATGCTACGTGTGAGAGGGGCTGCCGGATGGTACGCGGAAATAAAGCAAGTAGGCGCTGGGTGGGTGTTGGAGGGGGTAGATCATGATTAAACATCGTGGGAAAAGGAAACGGGAGGGTGGAAATAAATTCAGGAGAGTGGTGGCAGTCTGGTGGGAGGTAGAGAAGATACGGCGTGGAAATAATTCAAAGAGAGGGGACGGACTGTGGTGGGAGGAGAAAGAGAGAATAAGGCTTGGGAATAGATTCAGGACGGACGGACGGACGGACGGACGGACGGACGGACGGACGGGCGGACGGACGACGGACGGACGGACGGACGGACGGACGGACGGACGCGGACGGACGCGACGGACGGACGGACGGACGGCGACGGACGACGACGGACGGACGACGGACGACCGACGACGATGGACGGACGGACGGACGGACGGACAGATGGACAGACGGACGGGGCGGGCGGGCAGCCAGACAGACAGTCAGCCTGTCAGATAGGCAGACAGTCTAACAAACAGACAGACAGAGAAACCACACACACACACACACACACATGCACACACACACACACACACACACACACACACACACACACACACACACACACACACACCGCACACACACACACACACACACACACACACCACACACACACACACACACACGCACACACACACACACACACACACATGCACACACACCACACACACACACACACACCCACACAACACACACCACACACACACACCACACACACCCACACACACACACACACACACACACACACACACACCACACCCACACATACATACAGAAAGAGGGAGAGGGAGAAAGAGAAAGAGAGAGAAGCCGCTCTTATCCTCGCGCGCAATCCCCGAGGACGGTAACGGTGACAGTAAATCATGACAGCTGTACGTAGCACGACACGCCTGTCGTGCGTGCATGTGCCTGTGCCTCGCCACGCATCCTTCGATCGCAAGGACGTGCCCACTCAACGATGCCCGAGCTTTCTAATCCACTCATGCTACGAGAACGGGAGAACTCGCGCGCGAGAGAGAGAATGAGACAGAAAAAAGGGTGGGAGAAAAAAAGGGGTAACGAATGTGACAAATCGATCGAGAATGGAATAAGAGAATGCGAATGACAGTAGAAGAGATAGATAGGTGAGGAAAAAGTTGGAAGAGGTGAAGGAAAGATAGGGAGAAAGATCGAGGAGAGCTAGCGAGGGGGAGCGAGAGCGCGCGAACGATGAATAGAGACAACGCAAAAGAGCGTTTTCAGACCACAGTTAGCGGGTGAATCAGTGCGATAGTGCGGGTGTGAGAGAGAGGGAGAGAGAGAGTGAGAAAGAGAGAGAGAGAAAGACAGAGAGAGAGAGAGAGAGAGAGAGAGAGAGAGAGAGAGAGAGAGAGAGAGAGAGAGACAGAGACAGAGAAAGCGAGCGCGCGCGTGATGGTTTACGATGCACGCGGATATGGAGATCAGCCTATAGTATTATAAATATATGTATTATATATTATGCTATATATTATTGCCCGTGAACTGGTATCCGTGGTGGTAGTCTAATGGTTGTGGGAAGCTGCTGGTTACAGTAGTGTAAACCTGTCTGTTAGCAGGCAGGCATGCATACGTGCCGCATTTCTTATACCAGTAAGACGCTAGTGGCATGATAATAGTAGGGAGACGAAACCGCCTTACATGCAAGCAATGCCTGTGAGTAGTTTATATCTGATATTACGTAGTATACCTGATACTGGATATTATAAATTTGATATCGGGTAATATTTCTAAGAGCCGATAATATAACGTAATATAACATAATATAACGATAATATTCGTAATTACATGGGAGAGCAGATATCTGATCGTCTGATCGTATATATTTGAAACGGGATGGTATAGCTGATACTGGATCATACACCGGGAAGCACACAGTATATCTTACGAGACGAATCATATATGTGTTGCAATTTAATTTCATAACATACTCTATGGTGATATGAATTATATAGGTATCATTTTCATCAGCAATTGATTAAGCATGCAGAGCGTAGAGACATACTGTCGTTGTGCTTGCTCGCCGAATTTGCATGCACACAACAACGTTACAGTGTTGCTCGCGTGTAGAAACGTTAAAAATGCATTTGGACAGGCTCGTGAAGTAATATATTCATGTATTCATCAAAAAATGTATTCATTCGGGAATGAAGATGATTGTGAGAGTAATTAAAAGTTCACAATTACTGCAAGCATGAAATATTCGGTAAATTCCAGAGAGTATGCAGATTACGTTTATCTCCACCTTTATGTACGTTTGTGTTATGTAAAATTAAATTGTTTTCAACTGAACAGCGATTATAACTTGCAGTTAAAATTATATTATTACGTTTACCGGGTTATTTAGTTGTCTACACAATATATTAGATATAGTCAGCCAAGCACATTGTATATAGATAGAGACAAAGGGAAAGAAACGGGGAGGAGAGCAAGAGTGAGAGCGAGATCACTAGAGAGGGGAAAGAGAGCAGGAGAGAGGGGGGCATAGCTATATATATATATATATATATATATATATATATATATATATATATATATATATATATAT
>NW_014577091.1:618636-623636 GCF_000485595.1 Priapulus caudatus | reverse complement strand
CCAAACGATGAATGAAAAGAAAGATAAGAAGAGAGAGAGAGAGAGAGAGAGAGAGAGACAGAGAGAAGAGAGAGAGACAGAGAGCGCGGGCGAGAAAGAAGCAGGACTAAAGGTTAATGAAGGAAAAATAGAGGGAGGGCTGGAGGAGGGGCGACTGATAAAGAAAACGAGAGGGAGAAGCGGAAACGAGAAAACGGAAACGAAAGCGAGAAAGAGATACGAACGGGAGAGAGAGGGGAGGTGGAGTATGCGGAAAGAAATGCGAAAAAATCCATTTCCAATCTATATTATTATCTGCATTATGCTTCCCGGGAATCTGCACTCACATACCCGCACACGCACACGCACGCACGCACGTACACGCGCGCGCGCACCAGCCCACTTTCTACGTAACAATGTATGCAAACTTAACACTCTCACCCCGAATATATATTGAGGGGGAGAAGTGGGAAGCTGCCTTAGTCGCGCTCGCTGTCGTGCCTCCTCACACCCAGCATCTCACAGCTTCCATACCTGCGCTGCTGCTCGGCTGCCGACAAGCCAGCAACAGCTGTAGCAGCAGCCTCAGCAGTAGGCGTCTGACCGTGCTCACGCACGCGCTCCCATTGGCCTGGGCGTCTCGCCTGGGCGTGGCCTGTCAGAATGCATGGCTGCCGATAGCGGCTCCGCTATATCGAGCCGCGGCGCGCACGGGACACACGCACGCCGTACAATAGCAGTGATGTGCTTGTCGTCGAGCGAGGACGCGCGCCGCACACACAATGCGCGGCCCACCGTCTGATTACTTACGTGCTAATGTGCCGATCGAGGTGTAAATCTCGCCGATGCTCGCAGCCGAGAGAGGGAAGGAGAGAGCGAGAGCAGGAGAGAGAGATGTCGCTGCTGCGCAGACGGTGAGCCGTGCTAACTACACGCAGTGCGATAACAACGAGATATATATATAACCAGATCGGCGCCGTTACCTATATCTATACATTTACTCACAGATAGATATATTGTTTTTGCCATTAACTATATATATACATATATATATAACAATTTAATGTATCTTATATATAATAAATATATATGTGTGTTTATGTGCGCGGGCGAGCGGCTTCAATACGTGAACTAGCAGCAGAACGGACGGATATTTAGGAGGCAGCGAGCTTCTCATGCGTGTCATAGCAGCGCATCCAGTGGACGAATACATCGGAGCTTCACCTGTAGAATAGAGCTTCACCATAGAGGGAACTCCTTCACCTGTGACGTGCGCTGCGGGTGAAGGGGAAACTCCTGTTACATCTCCCCCACAATGTGCAGCATCTGCTTAGGCTTCTCCGGAATCGGGAAGCCCTCCGCGTGGCCGTTAGGTGCACCTGTCGTCGCAAGGTAAGCGGGCGAAAAGACGTGGACGTCGACATCAGCGCGCGGACGTGCACCAAGAACGCCGGATCAACCGTGCGGGCTATCATCATAATCGGCGTGCCCTTCTGGAAATGAGCAGAATCTTTCCGCAGCATCTTTCCAGAAACTTTTCAGCATCCTCCGCGGCATCATTCTCTTTGTGTTCACAGCATCTTTCGCGCAGCATCCTACGCAGTATTTTCGGCAGCATCCCGCTCAGCATCTCCCGTTGCCATTATGTTTCTCATCGTCGTCCGCAGCATCTCCGCAACATCATAATTAGCGTCTTCCTCATGATCGATTCTACAATTTCCACAGAGTATCCTTCGTACGTCTTCAACATCTTCCCTATCATCATCGTCGGCAATTCTCTCTACGTTATTTTTAGCGATATTATCAGTAGCATCATGAGGGTCTTCCAACCCATCTCGCAATTTATCGCGTTCGACTCTGGATGGCTTCTTTCTACCTGTCGTGTGTTTGCTATAGGTAAGAGAACGCCCGGACCTGCCGTCTGTGCGCTCCAGCAACGTGGTCCGCGAGGCAGCCTCTGCTCTCGCATCCTGCGGTACCATGTACGCCACCAAGCGTCGGAGACGCAACACTAAAAGGTAGGCAAGACGGCACGAGTTCTAGGCGAGACTCGGCCACGCGCACGCACAATCACACGCGTCCACGTACTCGCTGCTTCCAGCTCCCGCTAGAACGTTCATAGTATGCATAGACACACGCGCCCATATAACACTTACACTCTTACAGGCAAACAAACCATATTACGCACAGACAGATACACGCGCTCGCATACAATACGCACACACAGATACACGCGCGCGCACGTATGCAACACGCACAGACAGATACACGCGCGCACGCATGCAACACGCACAGACAGATACACGCGCGCGCACGCATGTAACACGCACAGACAGATACACGCGCGCGCACGCATGCAACATACACACACACACACACACACACACACACACACACACACACACAGCGCATGTTTCCTGTCATACCTAGCTATATTACACTCACCAGTACACACCCTGGCACGCCATGCATGCATACTTCAGGCAGCACGCCTGCGGCCGCGACACACACAGACACTCACGCACACACACACACACACACACACACACACACACACACACAGCGCACGTATCCCGCTGCGAGAGTCTACCCGTAGTTTGATTCACACATCAGCCTTTCGCAATCGCTCGCCTACTCTAGCTGTCTCCGCGCGCGCGCTCGGGGGCGGTAAGCCACCCCGTAATCCCGCTCACTCGCCATCACAACAATAGCACTCGGCGTTTGTTGCGCGGCGGCGGCGGCAGAGTCGATCCGCTTACCTGTGTGAGCGCCCGCCGCGCCGGCCAGGTGTTAATTGCGGGCTTAGCGGCGGGAGGAGCTGGCGCGGCCGGGCGTGCGTCTCTTGCGCGGGTATTGCTCGTAATCGGACAAGCCTGATGATCGGTTAGTAGCATAAACAGGCGATCAGGCGCCGTGGGGCGGCGAGAGGCGGGAGCGGCGAATTACGGACGCTAGCCATAACTAATGCTGCGTGCAGATAGTGCCTCGACCCCCGCACGCACACGAGCACGCACACGCGTACGCGCACGCACACACGTCGTATCCAGGTCGTATGCACGTACGCACGCATACGCGTACGCATAGATGCATGCGTGCATGCACACATACACACGCGCGTACATGCATGCGCGTACGCGTATGTACACGCGCATGCTTGCATGTGCGTACGCGTATGCACACGCGCACGCACACGGCACACGTGCACGCGCACACGTATGCACGTATGGACATACACACGCGCATATACATGCATGTGCGTACGCACGCACACACGTACGCATACATGCATGTGCGCGTATGCACGTACACGAGTGGGTAAATAGAATTTTTCGGTAATTTTTGCTAGTTACCTCCATGGACATTACTATTGCCGAGAAAGAGTGAGTGACAAAGGCCTTGCTATGTTGGATCTTGTATTTCTCCTCTCCTCCTCACTTATCCTTTTATAGCTTCTATCTCCTTCTTTCACTTTCGCGCCCATACTCCCTGCATATCATAATTGGCTTCTATAGTATTTCGGTACTTTCATTTGGTATTCCGTTGTACATTGCTTGTTCATGAGAAGATATTTTCTGAGCTTCTGTCGATGATGTCATAACGGATTACTCACATGTGCTTTCTCTTAAACTACCTATTCGCTCGCTAGTCAACGATGCGTCACTCGTCGTGAACTTTGAGTGTAAGGTTCGCTGTCAAAAATAGTTTCACAAATCTCTACTTCGAGTGCGAACTCGACAGTGAACATGCTGACGTGAGAGAGTTGGAGTAGCCATATGTTTTTCATCGATTGCCGTCTTACGCTAAATTGCCAGTCGGTAATATTGTATTCAATTGGTTTATTTATAATTTATAAAGTCTGGCTTAAACATCGGTGCGCTGATTAATACTAAAGAATTGTCAAAACAGTCAAACTCGGCAGAAAACAATGGTTCATTTCTCGGCTTGAGAGAAAAATATTACTTGTAGCCAAAATGTAAAAGTAATTCGGTTTTTTTACTAACCCTACTGCTACTATTTATATATTTTGACTACAGTACTACTACTATAAAGTACTACTACTATAAATATTCAGTTACAACATTTTTACACATTACGTATGTAGGCGTGTTTTTATATTAAGTGAGTTAAGTAACTAGCAGAATTTCGATCATGTTTAACATGTGTACGAATGCAATATATTAGACGTAAAATATAAAAATAAATGAAAAGTACAAATGCAGGACGTAATATAATACAAGCACAGAACATTCATATAACGTCCTATCGTCTTACATGCAGTGAAATTTCTATTTACACTATTATTGACTGGTTGCAAGGGCAACATGGGATTTTGTCGACCTAGAATATGCTCGTTTTCCCGAGCAACTAGGCAATAATTGTTTTGTTATATATAAAAAAAGAATCCATAATAGAACATTCTATTATGGACTGTTGATAAAATCAAGATGAAATAACTCTAGGGTATTACTTAATGACGAAGATATTTTAATGGACAATGACAAATAGAATTCCATTCACTAGCCTTGGTCTACTTTTGATCTGTAATGCATAACATATACACAATGAACCCCCAAAGTTTTAAAAGTTTTAAAGGTTTAGTCAGCTTGGTCCCTAAAATTTTTTGCATAGATTATCACAAAAAAAGAGATGGACATAAATATACGGCATCCGGTGAACATCGCTGTTTATACATAATCCAACAGAGTATAACCAAACCTGTTGTATCGTAAGGCAAACATGATTATGAGGTGCGGTAGGACATTAGGCAATTCGGCGAGTTTACCGTTATTACGTTTTACCAGATCGGATATACTACCTATCTATCTATCTATCTATCTATCTATCTATCTATCTATCTATCTATCTATCTATCTATCTATCTATCTATCTATCTATCTATCTATCTATCTATCTATCTATCTATCTATCTATCTATCTAATCTATCTATCAATCTATCTATCTATCTATCTATCTATCTATCTATCTATCTATCTATCTAATCTTAATCTATCTATCTATC
>NW_014577091.1:615458-618611 GCF_000485595.1 Priapulus caudatus | reverse complement strand
AAAAACCACACGACAGAGAGAAGACCCCGCGGCGCCGCCGGCGACCGACCAGAAATTTAAACGCGGGGGTGGCGAAAAGATGGTAAACGTTGATTAGTGTCCGTAGAAAGCTAGAGCGGTGGCGACCGTTATACAGTGAACCGGTTCTTCGCCGTAGATCCGGATTTCACCATCGTGTCGGCGTGAGACTGGTAGGCCATCACTTTGTTTGGTAGACCCAATCGCTCCTTGTATTTCTTGCTGCAAGTGAGAACAGAAAGCGCGCGCTCAGAAAGCGCCGAACAATGACGCGAATGCGGGGGGTCCGACGAAACGGTCGAGGGTTCGACCGATCGCGTCTCGCTCCAAGATATATTGACGATCTAAGAACAATGACTATTGCGATTGTAGTATGAAGTTGCATGAAATTATGACTATGATATACGATAATTGAGAATTGATATTAAGAAATAAGATAATATGTATAATAGAATAGAATATATAAAGCTGTATAAACATTCCTGACTTTTCTTTTTTTATAAGAAATAATAAAGTGCTTGGTTGCTACAGTGTTTATAATGATATTCTCGATGATGATTAATGATAGACAACCATAGAAAACGGCGAGAGTACACTGTAGCCTATATTTAAACTTAAAAGCATTACATTTATTAGTCAATCTTCGTCTAAGATTAAAATGGTCAGAGGAATCAATATCGCAGGTAACCAACGATGCCACATATTTGCCACTCAATGTGGCGGCCGATTGTTTTTTGATGACGTCATCGCAGTTCGTGCAAGACCTATAATATTATTTCCTTTTCATCCGGGAACTTCTCCGTACGCAGGTACAATACGTATATTTAATTTTATCTGTCGAACGCTTGATACAAATAATAGTGCAGAATACAAGGGGTACGCAACGCGGATCGGGTGTGTATGAGTTAAGGGCGGATGGACCACCTGCGTAGGTAAGAGCCAGCGCCAAATTTAATAATTATACGGCTGGAAAATAGATTGCCTGTTTGCAGTTAAATGAGTTAGGGCTCGCAGAGCGTGCGTGCGTGCGGGCGTACGCGCGTACGTGCGTGCGCACATTCATACCGTTGTTTGTGTATGTGCGTGTGTGAGTGCGTGGGTGTGACTGAAGTGGTTGATAGAGAATTAGATGTCTGTATCTGGCGCGTGCCTGTGTGCATGCGTGCGTTCTTTCGTGTTTGCGTGCGTGTACTTGCGTGTTTGCGTGCATGCATGTGAATATTGCGTGTTTGCGTGTGTTGCTGTTCATGCCTTCACAGGATTTCATTCAGAACGGCCGACAGATTTGTCATAATTTGTCACATTTGTATAATGTGCTCAAGAGCACAGATATTAATGTATAATGTTTATGCATATGTGTAATGGCAACGTTATTGGAAGAGATTCTAACAGCATATTACTACAAATATTACTATGAGTTAATTTAATTATTTATAAAATAACGATTTCATATTATGATATCAGGAGTGTATAATAATAGACTATCTAATATTATACACTCCTGGTGTTATTATCCACACGTACGTCGCTCGTTCACTTAATAATTCATCCTTATTTCATTAGTGCTATATTTAATAATCAACTTCTTTCGTGATTCATTTTCTGCTATCCTAAGTATAATTGCGTTGGTATGAGATGTAAAGGTAACGATATAAATGTAATACCCAGTTACACTGGTCCGCCTATATGAACATGAAGTAACTTGTTTATTACGACAGTTGTGAGGGCTTCTTTTATGTGTAGGTACCCCGTTAGGAATTTCTGCGATTCAATCTGGATGCTTATGATGCATTCGCTTGGTAAGATCGCTCTATGGAGTACATTCCATCATCACCACAGCTTGTTCACTTTATACACCCTATAATAATGAATAGCTGTGAGTGTGTGCGGGAGGGGGTACCCATACGCGTGTGTGCGTGCGTGTGTGGTGTGGAGTTGGATGGATGGATGGATGGATGGATGGATGGATGGATGGATGGATGGATGGATGGATGGATGGATGGATGGATGGATGGATGGATGGATGGATGGGTAGATGGATGGATGGATGGATGGGTAGATGGATGGGTTGATGGATGGATGGATGGATGGGTAGATGGATGGGTGTGTTGGCAGATGTACAAATATGAACTACACGTGATGGATTACGTTGATGTTGCGTTCATCTCTCCGACATCACACCTGATAAACTCGCTCCCCACGCCTGTGTCGGTAAGCATTGTGCGCCGCCTAGCAGATGGTAATCTAGAGCAGCGGCGGCGGCTCTACAAGTAATTGTCACCTCGATGGCCGTTACCTGCTGACATGCACACACTCGCTACCGTGCAATGTGTAATAAAAGAGCAGCCTTGCATAGCAGCATCGCTGGGCTCCCGCCCTCCGCGGCTGCAGCAGAGGCGGCGGCGGCAGTGGCGGAGGGCAAGGCCGTGTTCGCAGACGCCGCGTCTGACGCCCCGCCTGGTGCCTTCCCGCGATCCCTCTCCTCCATTCTAATATATTCTATTCTATTCTATTCTATTCAATTCTATTCTATTCTATTCTATTCCAGTCTATTCTATTCTATTCTATTCTATTCTATTCAATTCTATTCTATTCTATTCTATTCCAGTCTATTCTATTCTATTCTATTCTATTAGTCCTCTGTGATGTTCCCTATAATTTCAGGGGGTCGTTTAGAGTTCACAATGTCTTTCATGGTTAGCAGCGCACTGTCTTAGGCTCTGTACGGTAGCTTACGTGTTGTGCAGTGTCTAATATTCGGCATGATACGCTTTGGACATGAAAACAAGTATTGTAACATAAATAAATAGATAAATAGACGAAGAAATATAAATAAATAAATAAATGCTATTTCACATATATTCATATATATCAGCTACCCAACGATCATGCAGGGGTTAATAATGACAAATTGTTTTTATTATTAACAATTGTCAACGTTTGTCATTATTAACCCCTGATCGTTGGGTAGCTGATATATATGAATATATGTGAAATAGCATTTATTTATTTATTTATTTATATTTCTTCGTCTATTTATCTATTTATTTATGTTACAATACTTGTTTTCATGTCCAAAGCGTATCATGCCGAATATTAGACACTGCACAACACGTAAGCTACCGTACAGAGCCT